>NW_027017163.1:0-283862 GCF_036013445.1 Caloenas nicobarica
CCCGACAGAGCCCGACAGGGCCCGACAGGGCCCGACAGAGCCCGACAGGGCCCGACAGAGCCCGACAGAGCCCGACAGGGCCCCACAGAGCCCGACAGAGCCCAGTAGAGCCCGACAGAGCCCGACAGAGCCCAACAGAGCCCGACAGGGCCCGACAGGGCCCGACAGAGCCCGACAGAGCCCGACAGGGCCCAGTAGAGCCCGTCAGAGCCCGACAGAGCCCGACAGAGCCCGACAGGGCCCGACAGAGCCCGACAGAGCCCGACAGGGCCCGACAGGGCCTGACAGAGCCCGACAGGGCCCGACAGAGCCCGACAGGGCCCGACAGGGCACGACAGAGCCCGACAGGGCCCGACAGGGCCCAGTAGAGCCCGACAGAGCCCGACAGAGCCCGACAGAGCCCAGTAGAGCCCGACAGAGCCCGACAGAGCCCAGTAGAGCCCGACAGAGCCCGACAGGGCCCGACAGGGCCCGACAGGGCCCAGTAGAGCCCGACAGAGCCCGACAGAGCCCGACAGGGCCCGACAGAGCCCGACAGGGCCCAGTAGAGCCCGACAGGGCCCGACAGAGCCCGACAGAACCCGTCAGAGCCCGACAGAGCCCGACAGAGCCCGACAGAGCCCGACAGAGTCCGACAGGGCCCAGTAGAGCCCGACAGAGCCCGACAGAGCCCGACAGAGCCCGACAGGGCCCGACAGAGCCCGACAGAGCCCGACAGGGCCCGACAGGGCCCAGTAGAGCCCGACAGAGCCGAGAGGGCCCGACAGAGCCCGACAGAGCCCGACAGAGCCCGACAGAGCCCGACAGGGCCCAGTAGAGCCCGACAGAGCCCAGTAGAGCCCAGTAGAGCCCGACAGAGCCCGACAGAGCCCAGTAGAGCCCGACAGAGCCCGACAGAGCCCAACAGAGCCCGACAGGGCCCGACAGGGCCCGACAGAGCCCGACAGAGCCCGACAGGGCCCAGTAGAGCCCGACAGAGCCCGATAGAGCCTGACAGAGCCCGACAGAGCCCAGTAGAGCCCGACAGAGCCCGACAGGGCCCGACAGAGCCCGACAGAGCCCGACAGAGCCCGACAGCGCCCGACAGGGCCCAGTAGAGCCCGACAGAGCCCGACAGAGCCCGACAGAGGCCGACAGGGCCCGACAGAGCCCGACAGAGCCCGACAGAGCCCGACAGGGCCCGACAGGGCCCAGTAGAGCCCGACAGAGCCCGACAGGGCCCGACAGAGCCCGACAGAGCCCGACAGAGCCCGACAGGGCCCAGTAGAGCCCGACAGAGCCCGACAGAGCCCGACAGAGCCCGACAGGGCCCGACAGGGCCCGACAGAGCCCGACAGAGCCCGACAGGGCCCGACAGAGCCCGACAGGGCCCGACAGAACCCGACAGAGCCCGACAGAGCCCGACAGGGCCCGACAGAGCCCGACAGAGCCCGACAGGGCCCGACAGAGCCCGACAGGGCCCGACAGAACCCGACAGAGCCCGACAGAGCCCGACAGGGCCCGACAGAGCCCGACAGAGCCCGACAGGGCCCAGTAGAGCCCGACAGAGCCCGACAGAGCCCGACAGAGCCCAGTAGAGCCCGACAGAGCCCGACAGAGCCCGACAGAGTCCGACAGGGCCCGACAGAGCCCGACAGGGACCGACAGGGCCCGACAGAGCCCGACAGAGCCCGACAGGGCCCGACAGAGCCCGACAGAGCCCGACAGGGCCCAGTAGAGCCCGACAGAGCCGAGAGGGCCCAGTAGAGCCCGACAGAGCCCGACAGAGCCCGACATAGCCCGACAGGGCCCGACAGAGCCCGACAGAGCCCGACAGGGCCCGACAGAGCCCGACAGGGCCCGACAGAGCCCGACAGCGCCCGACAGGGCCCAGTAGAGCCCGACAGAGCCCGAGAGAGCCCGACAGAACCCGACAGGGCCCAGTAGAGCCCGACAGAGCCCGACAGAGCCCGACAGAGCCCGACAGAGCCCGACAGGGCCTGACAGAGCCCGACAGGGCCCGACAGAGCCCGACAGGGCCCGACAGGGCACGACAAAGCCCGACAGGGCCCGACAGGGCCCAGTAGAGCCCGACAGAGCCCGACAGAGCCCGACAGGGCCCGACAGAGCCCGACAGAGCCCAGTAGAGCCCGACAGAGCCCGACAGGGCCCGACAGGGCCCAGTAGAGCCCGACAGAGCCCGACAGAGCCCGACAGAGCCCGACAGAGCCCGACAGGGCACGACAGAGCCCGACAGGGCCCGACAGGGCCCAGTAGAGCCCGACAGAGCCCGACAGAGCCCGACAGGGCCCGACAGAGCCCGACAGAGCCCGACAGAGCCCGACAGCGCCCGACAGGGCCCAGTAGAGCCCGACAGAGCCCGACAGAGCCCGACAGGGCCCGACAGAGCCCGACAGAGCCCGACAGAGCCCGACAGGGCCCGACAGGGCCCAGTAGAGCCCGACAGAGCCCGACAGGGCCCGACAGAGCCCGACAGAGCCCGACAGAGCCCGACAGGGCCCAGTAGAGCCCGACAGAGCCCGACAGAGCCCGACAGAGCCCGACAGGGCCCGACAGAGCCCGACAGAGCCCGACAGAGCCCGACAGCGCCCGACAGGGCCCAGTAGAGCCCGACAGAGCCCGACAGAGCCCGACAGGGCCCGACAGAGCCCGACAGAGCCCGACAGAGCCCGACAGGGCCCGACAGGGCCCAGTAGAGCCCGACAGAGCCCGACAGGGCCTGACAGAGCCCGACAGAGCCCGACAGAGCCCGACAGGGCCCAGTAGAGCCCGACAGAGCCCGACAGAGCCCGACAGAGCCCGACAGGGCCCGACAGAGCCCGACAGAGCCCGACAGGGCCCGACAGAGCCCGACAGGGCCCGACAGAACCCGACAGAGCCCGACAGAACCCGACAGAGCCCGACAGAGCCCGACAGGGCCCGACAGAGCCCGACAGAGCCCGACAGGGCCCAGTAGAGCCCGACAGAGCCCGACAGAGCCCGACAGAGCCCAGTAGAGCCCGACAGAGCCCGACAGAGCCCGACAGAGTCCGACAGGGCCCGACAGAGCCCGACAGGGCCCGACAGGGCCCGACAGAGCCCGACAGAGCCTGACAGGGCCCGACAGAGCCCGACAGGGCCCAGTAGAGCCCGACACAGCCCGACAGAGCCCGACAGGGCCCGACAGGGCCCGACAGGGCCCAGTAGAGCCCGACAGAGCCCGACAGAGCCCAGTAGAGCCCAGTAGAGCCCGACAGAGCCCGACAGAGCCCGACAGAGCCCGACAGGGCCCGACAGAGCCCGACAGAGCCCGACAGGGCCCGACAGGGCCCGACAGAGCCCGACAGGGTCCGACAGGGCCCGACAGGGCCCAGTAGAGCCCGAAAGAGCCCGACAGAGCCCAGTAGAGCCCAGTAGAGCCCGACAGGGCCCGACAGGGCCCGACAGGGCCCAGTAGAGCCCGACAGAGCCCGACAGAGCCTGACAGAGCCCGACAGGGCCCGACAGGGCCCGACAGAGCCCGACAGAGCCCGACAGGGCCCAGTAGAGCCCGACAGAGCCCGACAGAGCCCGACAGAGCCCGACAGGGCCCGACAGGGCCCGACAGAGCCCGACAGAGACCGACAGGGCCCGACAGAGCCCGACAGGGCCCGAGAGGGCCCAGTAGAGCCCGATAGAGCCCGACAGAGCCCGACAGGGCCCGACAGAGCCCGACAGAGCCCGACAGGGCCCGACAGGGCCCGACAGGGCCCGACAGAGCCCGACAGGGCCCGACAGAGCCCGACAGAGCCCGACAGAGCCGGACAGGGCCCAGTAGAGCCCGACAGAGCCCGACAGAGCCCGACAGAGCCCGACAGGGCCCGACAGAGCCCGACAGGGCCCGACAGGGCCCGACAGGGCCCGACAGAGCCCGACAGAGCCCGACAGAGACCGACAGGGCCCAGTAGACCCCGACAGAGCCCGACAGAGCCCGACAGAGCCCGACAGAGCCCAGTAGAGCCCGACAGAGCCCGACAGAGCCCGACAGAGCCCGACAGGGCCCGACAGAGCCCGACAGAGCCCGACAGAGCCCGACAGCGCCCGACAGCCCAGTAGAGCCCGACCAAGCCCGACAGAGCCCAACAGAGCCCGACAGGGCCCGACAGAGCCCGACAGAGCCCGACAGAGCCCGACAGGGCCCGACAGGGCCCAGTAGAGCCCGACAGAGCCCGACAGGGCCCGACAGAGCCCGACAGAGCCCGACAGAGCCCGACAGAGCCCAGTAGAGCCCGACAGAGCCCGACAGAGCCCGACAGGGCCCGACAGAGCCCGACAGAGCCCGACAGGGCCCGACAGGGCCTGACAGAGCCCGACAGGCCCGACAGAACCCGACAGAGCCCGACAGAGCCCGACAGGGCCCGACAGAGCCCGACAGAGCCCGACAGGGCCCAGTAGAGCCCGACAGAGCCCGACAGAGCCCGACAGAGCCCAGTAGAGCCCGAAAGAGCCCGACAGAGCCCGACAGAGTCCGACAGGGCCCGACAGAGCCCGACAGGGCCCGACAGGGCCCGACAGAGCCCGACAGAGCCCGACAGGGTCCGACAGAGCCCGACAGGGCCCAGTAGAGCCCGACAGAGCCCGACAGAGCCCGACAGGGCCCGACAGGGCCCGACAGGGCCCAGTAGAGCCCAGTAGAGCCCGACAGAGCCCGACAGAGCCCGAAAGAGCCCGACAGGGCCCGACAGAGCCCGACAGAGCCCGACAGGGCCCGACAGGGCCCGACAGAGCCCGACAGGGTCCGACAGGGCCCGACAGGGCCCAGTAGAGCCCGAAAGAGCCCGACAGAGCCCAGTAGAGCCCAGTAGAGCCCGACAGGGCCCGACAGGGCCCGACAGGGCCCAGTAGAGCCCGACAGAGCCCGACAGAGCCTGACGGAGCCCGACAGGGCCCGACAGGGCCCGACAGAGCCCGACAGAGCCCGACAGGGCCCAGTAGAGCCCGACAGAGCCCGACAGAGCCCGACAGAGCCCGATAGGGCCCGACAGGGCCCGACAGAGCCCGACAGAGACCGACAGGGCCCGACAGAGCCCGACAGGGCCCGAGAGGGCCCAGTAGAGCCCGATAGAGCCCGAAAGAGCCCGACAGAGCCCGACAGGGCCCGACAGAGCCCGACAGAGCCCGACAGGGCCCGACAGGGCCCGACAGGGCCCGACAGAGCCCGACAGGGCCCGATAGAGCCCGACAGGGCCCGACAGAGCCCGACAGAGCCCGGCAGGGCCCGACAGAGCCCGACAGAGCCCGACAGGGCCCGACAGAGCCCGACAGAGCCCGACAGAGCCCGACAGAGCCCGACAGGGCCCAGTAGAGCCCGACAGAGCCCAGTAGAGCCCAGTAGAGCCCGACAGAGCCCGACAGAGCCCGACAGAGCCCGACAGGGCCTGACAGGGCCCGACAGGGCCCAGTAGAGCCCGACAGAGCCCGACAGGGCCCGACAGAGCCCGACAGAGCCCGACAGGGCCCGAGAGAGCCCGACAGAGCCCGACAGGGCCCGACAGGGCCCGACAGAGCCCGACAGGGCCCGACAGAGCCCGACAGAGCCCGACAGGGCCCCACAGAGCCCGACAGAGCCCAGTAGAGCCCGACAGAGCCCGACAGAGCCCAACAGAGCCCGACAGGGCCCGACAGAGCCCGACAGAGCCCGACAGAGCCCGACAGGGCCCAGTAGAGCCCGACAGAGCCCGATAGAGCCCGACAGAGCCCGACAGAGCCCAGTAGAGCCCGACAGAGCCCGACAGAGCCCGACAGGGCCCGACAGGGCCCGACAGAGCCCGACAGAGCCCGACAGGGCCCAGTAGAGCCCGACAGAGCCCGACAGAGCCCGACAGAGCCCGACAGGGCCCGACAGAGCCCGACAGAGCCCGACAGGGCCCGACAGGGCCTGACAGAGCCCGACAGGGCCCGACAGAGCCCGACAGGGCCCGACAGGGCACGACAGGGCCCGACAGAGCCCGACAGAGCCCGACAGGGCCCAGTAGAGCCCGACAGAGCCCGATAGAGCCCGACAGAGCCCGACAGAGCCCAGTAGAGCCCGACAGAGCCCGACAGGGCCCGACAGAGCCCGACAGAGCCCGACAGAGCCCGACAGCGCCCGACAGGGCCCAGTAGAGCCCGACAGAGCCCGACAGAGCCCGACAGAGGCCGACAGGGCCCGACAGAGCCCGACAGAGCCCGACAGAGCCCGACAGGGCCCGACAGGGCCCAGTAGAGCCCGACAGAGCCCGACAGAGCCCGACAGAGCCCGACAGGGCCCGACAGGGCCCGACAGAGCCCGACAGAGCCCGACAGGGCCCGACAGAGCCCGACAGGGCCCGACAGAACCCGACAGAGCCCGACAGAGCCCGACAGGGCCCGACAGAGCCCGACAGAGCCCGACAGGGCCCAGTAGAACCCGACAGAGCCCGACAGAGCCCGACAGAGCCCAGTAGAGCCCGACAGAGCCCGACAGAGCCCGACAGAGTCCGACAGGGCCCGACAGAGCCCGACAGGGCCCGACAGGGCCCGACAGAGCCCGACAGAGTCCGACAGGGCCCGACAGGGCCCGACAGAGCCCGACAGGGCCCAGTAGAGCCCGACAGAGCCCGACAGAGCCCAGTAGAGCCCAGTAGAGCCCGACAGAGCCCGACAGAGCCCGACAGAGCCCGACAGGGCCCGACAGAGCCCGACAGAGCCCGACAGGGCCCAGTAGAGCCCGACAGAGCCCGACAGGGCCCGACAGAGCCCGACAGAGCCCGACAGAGCCCGACAGAGCCCGACAGGGCCTGACAGGGCCCGACAGGGCCCAGTAGAGCCCGACAGAGCCCGACAGGGCCCGACAGAGCCCGACAGAGCCCGGCAGGGCCCAGTAGAGCCCGACAGAGCCCGACAGAGCCCGACAGAGCCCGACAGGGCCCGACAGAGCCCGACAGAGCCCGACAGGGCCCGACAGAGCCCGACAGGGCCCGACAGAGCCCGACAGAGCCCGACAGGGCCCCACAGAGCCCGACAGAGCCCGACAGGGCCCAGTAGAGCCCGACAGAGCCCGACAGAACCCGACAGAGCCCAGTAGAGCCCGACAGAGCCCGACAGAGCCGAGAGGGCCCGACAGAGCCCGACAGGGCCCGACAGAGCCCGACAGAGCCCGACAGGGCCCAGTAGAGCCCGACAGAGCCCGATAGAGCCCGACAGAGCCCGACAGAGCCCAGTAGAGCCCGACAGAGCCCGACAGAGCCCGACAGAGCACGACAGGGCCCGACAGGGCCCGACAGGGCCCAGTAGAGCCCGACAGAGCCCGACAGAGCCCGACAGAGCCCGACAGGGCCCGACAGAGCCCGACAGAGCCCGACAGGGCCCGACAGGGCCTGACAGAGCCCGACAGGGCCCGACAGGGCCCAGTAGAGCCCGACAGAGCCGAGAGGGCCCGACAGAGCCCGACAGAGCCCGACAGAGCCCGACAGAGCCCGACAGGGCCCGACAGAGCCCGACAGAGCCCGACAGGGCCCAGTAGAGCCCGACAGAGCCCGACAGAGCCCGACAGAGCCCGACAGGGCCCGACAGAGGCGGACAGAGCCCGACAGAGCCCGACAGCGCCCGACAGGGCCCGACAGAGCCCGACAGAGCCCGACAGGGCCCGACAGAGTCCGACAGAGCCCGACAGAGCCCGACAGGGCCCGACAGGGCCCAGTAGAGCCCGACAGAGCCCGACAGGGCCCGACAGAGCCCGACAGAGCCCGACAGAGCCGGACAGGGCCCAGTAGAGCCCGACAGAGCCCGACAGAGCCCGACAGGGCCCGACAGGGCCCGACAGAGCCCGACAGAGCCCGACAGAGACCGACAGGGCCCAGTAGACCCCGACAGAGCCCGACAGAGCCCGACAGAGCCCGACAGAGCCCAGTAGAGCCCGACAGAGCCCGACAGAGCCCGACAGAGCCCGACAGGGCCCGACAGAGCCCGACAGAGCCCGACAGAGCCCGACAGCGCCCGACAGGGCCCAGTAGAGCCCGACCAAGCCCGACAGAGCCCGACAGAGCCCGACAGGGCCCGACAGAGCCCGACAGAGCCCGACAGAGCCCGACAGAGCCCGACAGGGCCCAGTAGAGCCCGACAGGGCCCGACAGAGCCCGACAGAGCCCGACAGAGCCCGACAGGGCCCAGTAGAGCCCGACAGAGCCCGACAGAGCCCGACAGGGCCCGACAGAGCCCGACAGAGCCCGACAGGGCCCGACAGGGCCTGACAGAGCCCGACAGGGCCCGACAGAACCCGACAGAGCCCGACAGAGCCCGACAGGGCCCGACAGAGCCCGACAGAGCCCGACAGGGCCCAGTAGAGCCCGACAGAGCCCGACAGAGCCCGACAGAGCCCAGTAGAGCCCGACAGAGCCCGACAGAGCCCGACAGAGTCCGACAGGGCCCGACAGAGCCCGACAGGGCCCGACAGGGCCCGACAGAGCCCGACAGAGCCCGACAGGGTCCGACAGAGCCCGACAGGGCCCAGTAGAGCCCGACAGAGCCCGACAGAGCCCGACAGGGCCCGACAGGGCCCGACAGGGCCCAGTAGAGCCCAGTAGAGCCCGACAGAGCCCGACAGAGCCCGAAAGAGCCCGACAGGGCCCGACAGAGCCCGACAGGGCCCGACAGGGCCCGACAGAGCCCGACAGAGCCCGACAGGGTCCGACAGAGCCCGACAGGGCCCAGTAGAGCCCGACAGAGCCCGACAGAGCCCGACAGGGCCCGACAGGGCCCGACAGGGCCCAGTAGAGCCCAGTAGAGCCCGACAGAGCCCGACAGAGCCCGAAAGAGCCCGACAGGGCCCGACAGAGCCCGACAGGGCCCGACAGAGCCCGACAGGGTCCGACAGGGCCCGACAGGGTCCGACAGGGCCCGACAGGGCCCAGTAGAGGCCGAAAGAGCCCGACAGAGCCCAGTAGAGCCCAGTAGAGCCCGACAGGGCCCGACAGGGCCCGACAGGGCCCAGTAGAGCCCGACAGAGCCCGACAGAGCCTGACGGAGCCCGACAGGGCCCGACAGGGCCCGACAGAGCCCGACAGAGCCCGACAGGGCCCAGTAGAGCCCGACAGAGCCCGACAGAGCCCGACAGAGCCCGATAGGGCCCGACAGGGCCCGACAGAGCCCGACAGAGACCGACAGGGCCCGACAGAGCCCGACAGGGCCCGAGAGGGCCCAGTAGAGCCCGATAGAGCCCGACAGAGCCCGACAGAGCCCGACAGGGCCCGACAGAGCCCGACAGAGCCCGACAGGGCCCGACAGGGCCCGACAGGGCCCGACAGAGCCCGACAGGGCCCGATAGAGCCCGACAGGGCCCGACAGAGCCCGACAGAGCCCGGCAGGGCCCGACAGAGCCCGACAGAGCCCGACAGGGCCCGACAGAGCCCGACAGAGCCCGACAGAGCCCGACAGAGCCCGACAGGGCCCAGTAGAGCCCGACAGAGCCCAGTAGAGCCCAGTAGAGCCCGACAGAGCCCGACAGAGCCCGACAGAGCCCGACAGGGCCTGACAGGGCCCGACAGGGCCCAGTAGAGCCCGACAGAGCCCGACAGGGCCCGACAGAGCCCGACAGAGCCCGGCAGGGCCCAGTAGAGCCCGACAGAGCCCGACAGAGCCCGACAGAGCCCGACAGGGCCCGAGAGAGCCCGACAGAGCCCGACAGGGCCCGACAGGGCCCGACAGAGCCCGACAGGGCCCGACAGAGCCCGACAGAGCCCGACAGGGCCCCACAGAGCCCGACAGAGCCCAGTAGAGCCCGACAGAGCCCGACAGAGCCCAACAGAGCCCGACAGGGCCCGACAGGGCCCGACAGAGCCCGACAGAGCCCGACAGGGCCCAGTAGAGCCCGACAGAGCCCGATAGAGCCCGACAGAGCCCGACAGAGCCCAGTAGAGCCCGACAGAGCCCGACAGAGCCCGACAGGGCCCGACAGGGCCCGACAGAGCCCGACAGAGCCCGACAGGGCCCGACAGAGACCAGTAGAGCCCGACAGAGCCCGACAGAGCCCGACAGAGCACGACAGGGCCCGACAGGGCCCGACAGGGCCCAGTAGAGCCCGACAGAGCCCGACAGAGCCCGACAGAGCCCGACAGGGCCCGACAGAGCCCGACAGAGCCCGACAGGGCCCGACAGGGCCTGACAGAGCCCGACAGGGCCCGACAGAGCCCGACAGGGCCCGACAGGGCACGACAGAGCCCGACAGGGCCCGACAGGGCCCAGTAGAGCCCGACAGAGCCCGACAGAGCCCGACAGAGCCCAGTAGAGCCCGACAGAGCCCGACAGAGCCCAGTAGAGCCCGACAGAGCCCGACAGGGCCCGACAGGGCCCGACAGGGCCCAGTAGAGCCCGACAGAGCCCGACAGAGCCCGACAGGGCCCGACAGAGCCCGACAGGGCCCAGTAGAGCCCGACAGGGCCCGACAGAGCCCGACAGAACCCGTCAGAGCCCGACAGAGCCCGACAGAGCCCGACAGAGCCCGACAGAGTCCGACAGGGCCCAGTAGAGCCCGACAGAGCCCGACAGAGCCCGACAGAGCCCGACAGGGCCCGACAGAGCCCGACAGAGCCCGACAGGGCCCGACAGGGCCCAGTAGAGCCCGACAGAGCCGAGAGGGCCCGACAGAGCCCGACAGAGCCCGACAGAGCCCGACAGAGCCCGACAGGGCCCGACAGAGCCCGACAGAGCCCGACAGGGCCCAGTAGAGCCCGACAGAGCCCGACAGAGCCCGACAGAACCCGACAGGGCCCAGTAGAGCCCGACAGAGCCCGACAGAGCCCGACAGAGCCCGACAGGGCCCGACAGAGCCCGACAGAGCCCGACAGAGCCCGACAGCGCCCGACAGGGCCCAGTAGAGCCCGACAGGGCCCGACAGAGCCCGACAGAGCCCGACAGGGCCCGACAGAGCCCAGTAGAGCCTGACAGAGCCCGACAGGGCCCGACAGAGCCCGACAGAGCCCGACAGAGCCGGACAGGGCCCAGTAGAGCCCGACAGAGCCCGACAGAGCCCGACAGAGCCCGACAGAGCCCGACAGGGCCCAGTAGAGCCCGACAGAGCCCGACAGAGCCCGACAGAGCCCGACAGGGCCCGACAGAGCCCGACAGGGCCCGACAGGGCCCGACAGAGCCCGACAGGGCCCGACAGAACCCGACAGAGCCCGACAGAGCCCGACAGGGCCCGACAGGGCCCAGTAGAGCCCGACAGAGCCCGACAGAGCCCGACAGAGCCCGACAGAGCCCAGTAGAGCCCGACAGAGCCCGACAAGCCCCGACAGGGCCCGACAGGGCCCAGTAGAGCCCGACAGAGCCCGACAGAGCCCGACAGGGCCCGACAGAGCCCGACAGGGCCCAGTAGAGCCCGACAGAGCCCGACAGAGCCCGACAGAACCCGTCAGAGCCCGACAGAGCCCGACAGAGCCCGACAGAGCCCGACAGAGTCCGACAGGGCCCAGTAGAGCCCGACAGAGCCCGACAGAGCCCGACAGAGCCCGACATAGCCCGACAGGGCCCGACAGGGCCCGACAGAACCCGACAGGGCCCGACAGGGCCCAGTAGAGCCCGACAGAGCCGAGAGGCCCGACAGAGCCCGACAGAGCCCGACAGAGCCCGACAGGGCCCGACAGAGCCCGACAGAGCCCGACAGGGCCCAGTAGAGCCCGACAGAGCCCGACAGAGCCCGACAGAACCCGACAGGGCCCAGTAGAGCCCGACAGAGCCCGACAGAGCCCGACAGGGCCCGACAGAGCCCGACAGAGCCCGACAGGGCCCGACAGGGCCTGACAGAGCCCGACAGGGCCCGACAGAGCCCGACAGAGCCCGACAGAGCCCGACAGAGCCCGACAGGGCCCAGTAGAGCCCGACAGAGCCCGACAGAGCCCGACAGAACCCGTCAGAGCCCGACAGAGCCCGACAGAGCCCGACAGAGCCCGACAGAGTCCGACAGGGCCCAGTAGAGCCCGACAGAGCCCGACAGAGCCCGACAGAGCCCGACATAGCCCGACAGGGCCCGACAGGGCCCGACAGAACCCGACAGGGCCCGACAGGGCCCAGTAGAGCCCGACAGAGCCGAGAGGGCCCGACAGAGCCCGACAGAGCCCGACAGAGCCCGACAGGGCCCGACAGAGCCCGACAGGGCCCGACAGGGCCCAGTAGAGCCCGACAGAGCCCGACAGAGCCCGACAGAACCCGACAGGGCCCAGTAGAGCCCGACAGAGCCCGACAGAGCCCGACAGGGCCCGACAGAGCCCGACAGAGCCCGACAGGGCCCGACAGGGCCTGACAGAGCCCGACAGGGCCCGACAGAGCCCGACAGAGCCCGACAGGGCCCGACAGAGCCCGACAGAGCCCGACAGGGCCTGACAGGGCCCAGTAGAGCCCGACAGAGCCGAGAGGGCCCGACAGAGCCCGACAGAGCCCGACAGAGCCCGACAGGGCCCGACAGAGCCCGACAGAGCCCGACAGGGCCCAGTAGAGCCCGACAGAGCCCGACAGAGCCCGACAGAACCCGACAGGGCCCAGTAGAGCCCGACAGAGCCCGACAGAGCCCGACAGAGCCCGACAGGGCCCGACAGAGCCCGACAGAGCCCGACAGAGCCCGACAGCGCCCGACAGGGCCCAGTAGAGCCCGACAGAGCCCGACAGAGCCCGACAGGGCCCGACAGAGCCCGACAGAGCCCGACAGAGCCCGACAGGGCCCAGTAGAGCCCGACAGAGCCCGACAGGGCCCGACAGAGCCCGACAGAGCCCGACAGAGCCGGACAGGGCCCAGTAGAGCCCGACAGAGCCCGACAGAGCCCGACAGAGCCCGACAGGGCCCGACAGGGCCCAGTAGAGCCCGACAGAGCCCGACAGGGCCCGACAGAGCCCGACAGAGCCCGACAGAGCCCGACAGGGCCCAGTAGAGCCCGACAGAGCCCGACAGAGCCCGACAGAGCCCGACAGGGCCCGACAGAGCCCGACAGATCCCGACAGAGCCCGACAGGGCCCGACAGAGCCCGACAGGGCCCGACAGAACCCGACAGAGCCCGACAGAGCCCGACAGGGCCCGACAGAGCCCGACAGAGCCCGACAGGGCCCAGTAGAGCCCGACAGAGCCCGACAGAGCCCGACAGAGCCCGACAGGGCCCGACAGAGCCCGACAGGGCCCGACAGGGCTTGACAGAGCCCGACAGAGCCCGACAGGGCCCGACAGAGCCCGACAGGGCCCAGTAGAGCCCGACACAGCCCGACAGAGCCCGACAGGGGCCGACAGGGCCCGACAGGGCCCAGTAGAGCCCGACAGAGCCCGACAGAGCCCAGTAGAGCCCAGTAGAGCCCGACAGAGCCCGACAGAGCCCGACAGAGCCCTTCAGGGCCCGACAGAGCCCGACAGCCCGACAGAGCCCGACAGGGTCCGACAGGGCCCGACAGGGCCCAGTAGAGCCCGACAGAGCCCGACAGAGGCTGACAGAGCCCGACAGGGCCCGACAGGGCCCGACAGAGCCCGACAGAGCCCGACAGGGCCCAGTAGAGCCCGACAGAGCCCGACAGAGCCCGACAGAGCCCGACAGAGCCCGACAGAGACCGACAGGGCCCGACAGAGCCCAGTAGAGCCCGACAGAGCCCGACAGGGCCCGACAGAGCCCGACAGAGCCCGACAGAGCCGGACAGGGCCCAGTAGAGCCCGACAGAGCCCGACAGAGCCCGACAGAGCCCGACAGGGCCCGACAGGGCCCGACAGAGCCCGACAGAGCCCGACAGAGCCCGACAGCGCCCGACAGGGCCCAGTAGAGCCCGACAGAGCCCGACAGAGCCCGACAGAGCCCGACAGGGCCCGACAGAGCCCGACAGGGCCCGACAGAGCCCGAGAGGGCCCGACAGGGCCCAGTAGAGCCCGACAGAGCCCGACAGGGCCCGACAGAGCCCGACAGAGCCCGACAGAGCCCGACAGGGCCCAGTAGAGCCCGACAGAGCCCGACAGAGCCCGACAGAGCCCGACAGAGCCCGACAGGGCCCGACAGAGCCCGACAGGGCCCGACAGGGCCCGACAGAGCCCGACAGGGCCCGACAGAACCCGACAGAGCCCGACAGAGCCCGACAGGGCCCGACAGGGCCCAGTAGAGCCCGACAGAGCCTGACAGAGCCCGACAGAGCCCAGTAGAGCCCGACAGAGCCCGACAGAGCCCGACAGAGCCCAGTAGAGCCCGACAGAGCCCGACAGAGCCCGACAGGGCCCGACAGGGCCCAGTAGAGCCCGACAGAGCCCGACAGAGCCCGACAGGGCCCGACAGAGCCCGACTGGGCCCAGTAGAGCCCGACAGAGCCCGACAGAGCCCGACAGAACCCGTCAGAGCCCGACAGAGCCCGACAGAGCCCGACAGAGCCCGACAGAGTCCGACAGGGCCCAGTAGAGCCCGACAGAGCCCGACAGAGCCCGACATAGCCCGACAGGGCCCGACAGAGCCCGACAGAGCCCGACAGGGCCCGACAGGGCCCAGTAGAGCCCGACAGAGCCGAGAGGGCCCGACAGAGCACGACAGAGCCCGACAGAGCCCGACAGAGCCCGACAGGGCCCGACAGAGCCCGACAGAGCCCGACAGGGCCCAGTAGAGCCCGACAGAGCCCGACAGAACCCGACAGGGCCCAGTAGAGCCCGACAGAGCCCGACAGAGCCCGACAGAGCCCGACAGGGCCCGACAGAGCCCGACAGAGCCCGACAGAGCCCGACAGCGCCCGACAGGGCCCAGTAGAGCCCGACAGAGCCCGACAGAGCCCGACAGGGCCCGACAGAGCCCGACAGAGCCCGACAGAGCCCGACAGGGCCCAGTAGAGCCCGACAGAGCCCGACAGGGCCCGACAGAGCCCGACAGAGCCCGACAGAGCCGGACAGGGCCCAGTAGAGCCCGACAGAGCCCGACAGAGCCCGACAGAGCCCGACAGGGCCCCACAGAGCCCGACAGAGCCCAGTAGAGCCCGACAGAGCCCGACAGAGCCCAACAGAGCCCGACAGGGCCCGACAGGGCCCGACAGAGCCCGACAGAGCCCGACAGGGCCCAGTAGAGCCCGACAGAGCCCGATAGAGCCCGACAGAGCCCGACAGAGCCCAGTAGAGCCCGACAGAGCCCGACAGAGCCCGACAGGGCCCGACAGGGCCCGACAGAGCCCGACAGAGCCCGACAGGGCCCGACAGAGACCAGTAGAGCCCGACAGAGCCCGACAGAGCCCGACAGAGCACGACAGGGCCCGACAGGGCCCGACAGGGCCCAGTAGAGCCCGACAGAGCCCGACAGAGCCCGACAGAGCCCGACAGGGCCCGACAGAGCCCGACAGAGCCCGACAGGGCCCGACAGGGCCTGACAGAGCCCGACAGGGCCCGACAGAGCCCGACAGGGCCCGACAGGGCACGACAGAGCCCGACAGGGCCCGACAGGGCCCAGTAGAGCCCGACAGAGCCCGACAGAGCCCGACAGAGCCCAGTAGAGCCCGACAGAGCCCGACAGAGCCCAGTAGAGCCCGACAGAGCCCGACAGGGCCCGACAGGGCCCGACAGGGCCCAGTAGAGCCGACAGAGCCCGACAGAGCCCGACAGGGCCCGACAGAGCCCGACAGGGCCCAGTAGAGCCCGACAGGGCCCGACAGAGCCCGACAGAACCCCGTCAGAGCCCGACAGAGCCCGACAGAGCCCGACAGAGCCCGACAGAGTCCGACAGGGCCCAGTAGAGCCCGACAGAGCCCGACAGAGCCCGACAGAGCCCGACAGGGCCCGACAGAGCCCGACAGAGCCCGACAGGGCCCGACAGGGCCCAGTAGAGCCCGACAGAGCCGAGAGGGCCCGACAGAGCCCGACAGAGCCCGACAGAGCCCGACAGAGCCCGACAGGGCCCGACAGAGCCCGACAGAGCCCGACAGGGCCCAGTAGAGCCCGACAGAGCCCGACAGAGCCCGACAGAACCCGACAGGGCCCAGTAGAGCCCGACAGAGCCCGACAGAGCCCGACAGAGCCCGACAGGGCCCGACAGAGCCCGACAGAGCCCGACAGAGCCCGACAGCGCCCGACAGGGCCCAGTAGAGCCCGACAGGGCCCGACAGAGCCCGACAGAGCCCGACAGGGCCCGACAGAGCCCAGTAGAGCCTGACAGAGCCCGACAGGGCCCGACAGAGCCCGACAGAGCCCGACAGAGCCGGACAGGGCCCAGTAGAGCCCGACAGAGCCCGACAGAGCCCGACAGAGCCCGACAGAGCCCGACAGGGCCCGACAGAGCCCGACAGGGCCCGACAGGGCCCGACAGAGCCCGACAGGGCCCGACAGAACCCGACAGAGCCCGACAGAGCCCGACAGGGCCCGACAGGGCCCAGTAGAGCCCGACAGAGCCCGACAGAGCCCGACAGAGCCCGACAGAGCCCAGTAGAGCCCGACAGAGCCCGACAAGCCCCGACAGGGCCCGACAGGGCCCAGTAGAGCCCGACAGAGCCCGACAGAGCCCGACAGGGCCCGACAGAGCCCGACAGGGCCCAGTAGAGCCCGACAGAGCCCGACAGAGCCCGACAGAACCCGTCAGAGCCCGACAGAGCCCGACAGAGCCCGACAGAGCCCGACAGAGTCCGACAGGGCCCAGTAGAGCCCGACAGAGCCCGACAGAGCCCGACAGAGCCCGACATAGCCCGACAGGGCCCGACAGGGCCCGACAGAACCCGACAGGGCCCGACAGGGCCCAGTAGAGCCCGACAGAGCCGAGAGGGCCCGACAGAGCCCGACAGAGCCCGACAGAGCCCGACAGGGCCCGACAGAGCCCGACAGAGCCCGACAGGGCCCAGTAGAGCCCGACAGAGCCCGACAGAGCCCGACAGAACCCGACAGGGCCCAGTAGAGCCCGACAGAGCCCGACAGAGCCCGACAGGGCCCGACAGAGCCCGACAGAGCCCGACAGGGCCCGACAGGGCCTGACAGAGCCCGACAGGGCCCGACAGAGCCCGACAGAGCCCGACAGAGCCCGACAGAGCCCGACAGGGCCCAGTAGAGCCCGACAGAGCCCGACAGAGCCCGACAGAACCCGTCAGAGCCCGACAGAGCCCGACAGAGCCCGACAGAGCCCGACAGAGTCCGACAGGGCCCAGTAGAGCCCGACAGAGCCCGACAGAGCCCGACAGAGCCCGACATAGCCCGACAGGGCCCGACAGGGCCCGACAGAACCCGACAGGGCCCGACAGGGCCCAGTAGAGCCCGACTGAGCCGAGAGGGCCCGACAGAGCCCGACAGAGCCCGACAGAGCCCGACAGGGCCCGACAGAGCCCGACAGAGCCCGACAGGGCCCAGTAGAGCCCGACAGAGCCCGACAGAGCCCGACAGAACCCGACAGGGCCCAGTAGAGCCCGACAGAGCCCGACAGAGCCCGACAGGGCCCGACAGAGCCCGACAGAGCCCGACAGGGCCCGACAGGGCCTGACAGAGCCCGACAGGGCCCGACAGAGCCCGACAGAGCCCGACAGGGCCCGACAGAGCCCGACAGAGCCCGACAGGCCTGACAGGGCCCAGTAGAGCCCGACAGAGCCGAGAGGGCCCGACAGAGCCCGACAGAGCCCGACAGAGCCCGACAGGGCCCGACAGAGCCCGACAGAGCCGACAGGGCCCAGTAGAGCCCGACAGAGCCCGACAGAGCCTGACAGAACCCGACAGGGCCCAGTTAGGGCCCGACAGAGCCCGACAGAGCCCGACAGAGCCCGACAGGGCCCGACAGAGCCCGACAGAGCCCGACAGAGCCCGACAGCGCCCGACAGGGCCCAGTAGAGCCCGACAGAGCCCGACAGAGCCCGACAGGGCCCGACAGAGCCCGACAGAGCCCGACAGAGCCCGACAGGGCCCAGTAGAGCCCGACAGAGCCCGACAGGGCCCGACAGAGCCCGACAGAGCCCGACAGAGCCGACAGGGCCCAGTAGAGCCCGACAGAGCCCGACAGAGCCCGACAGAGCCCGACAGGGCCCGACAGGGCCCAGTAGAGCCCGACAGAGCCCGACAGGGCCCGACAGAGCCCGACAGAGCCCGACAGGGCCCAGTGAGCCCGACAGAGCCCGACAGAGCCCGACAGAGCCCGACAGGGCCCGACAGAGCCCGACAGATCCCGACAGAGCCCGACAGGCCGACAGAGCCCGACAGGGCCCGACAGAACCCGACAGAGCCCGACAGAGCCCGACAGGGCCCGACAGAGCCCGACAGAGCCCGACAGGGCCCAGTAGAGCCCGACAGAGCCCGACAGAGCCCGACAGAGCCCAGTAGAGCCCGACAGAGCCCGACAGAGCCCGACAGAGTCCGACAGGGCCCGACAGAGCCCGACAGGGCCCGACAGGGCTTGACAGAGCCCGACAGAGCCCGACAGGGCCCGACAGAGCCCGACAGGGCCCAGTAGAGCCCGACACAGCCCGACAGAGCCCGACAGGGGCCGACAGGGCCCGACAGGGCCCAGTAGAGCCCGACAGAGCCCGACAGAGCCCAGTAGAGCCCAGTAGAGCCCGACAGAGCCCGACAGAGCCCGACAGAGCCCTTCAGGGCCCGACAGAGCCCGACAGCCCGACAGGGCCCGACAGGGCCCGACAGAGCCCGACAGGGTCCGACAGGGCCCGACAGGGCCCAGTAGAGCCCGACAGAGCCCGACAGAGGCTGACAGAGCCCGACAGGGCCCGACAGGGCCCGACAGAGCCCGACAGAGCCCGACAGGGCCCAGTAGAGCCCGACAGAGCCCGACAGAGCCCGACAGAGCCCGACAGAGCCCGACAGAGACCGACAGGGCCCGACAGAGCCCAGTAGAGCCCGACAGAGCCCGACAGGGCCCGACAGAGCCCGACAGAGCCCGACAGAGCCGGACAGGGCCCAGTAGAGCCCGACAGAGCCCGACAGAGCCCGACAGAGCCCGACAGGGCCCGACAGGGCCCGACAGAGCCCGACAGAGCCCGACAGAGCCCGACAGCGCCCGACAGGGCCCAGTAGAGCCCGACAGAGCCCGACAGAGCCCGACAGAGCCCGACAGGGCCCGACAGAGCCCGACAGGGCCCGACAGAGCCCGAGAGGGCCCGACAGGGCCCAGTAGAGCCCGACAGAGCCCGACAGGGCCCGACAGAGCCCGACAGAGCCCGACAGAGCCCGACAGGGCCCAGTAGAGCCCGACAGAGCCCGACAGAGCCCGACAGAGCCCGACAGAGCCCGACAGGGCCCGACAGAGCCCGACAGGGCCCGACAGGGCCCGACAGAGCCCGACAGGGCCCGACAGAACCCGACAGAGCCCGACAGAGCCCGACAGGGCCCGACAGGGCCCAGTAGAGCCCGACAGAGCCCGACAGAGCCCGACAGAGCCCAGTAGAGCCCGACAGAGCCCGACAGAGCCCGACAGAGCCCAGTAGAGCCCGACAGAGCCCGACAGAGCCCGACAGGGCCCGACAGGGCCCAGTAGAGCCCGACAGAGCCCGACAGAGCCCGACAGGGCCCGACAGAGCCCGACTGGGCCCAGTAGAGCCCGACAGAGCCCGACAGAGCCCGACAGAACCCGTCAGAGCCCGACAGAGCCCGACAGAGCCCGACAGAGCCCGACAGAGTCCGACAGGGCCCAGTAGAGCCCGACAGAGCCCGACAGAGCCCGACATAGCCCGACAGGGCCCGACAGAGCCCGACAGAGCCCGACAGGGCCCGACAGGGCCCAGTAGAGCCCGACAGAGCCGAGAGGGCCCGACAGAGCCCGACAGAGCCCGACAGAGCCCGACAGAGCCCGACAGGGCCCGACAGAGCCCGACAGAGCCCGACAGGGCCCAGTAGAGCCCGACAGAGCCCGACAGAACCCGACAGGGCCCAGTAGAGCCCGACAGAGCCCGACAGAGCCCGACAGAGCCCGACAGGGCCCGACAGAGCCCGACAGAGCCCGACAGAGCCCGACAGCGCCCGACAGGGCCCAGTAGAGCCCGACAGAGCCCGACAGAGCCCGACAGGGCCCGACAGAGCCCGACAGAGCCCGACAGAGCCCGACAGGGCCCAGTAGAGCCCGACAGAGCCCGACAGGGCCCGACAGAGCCCGACAGAGCCCGACAGAGCCGGACAGGGCCCAGTAGAGCCCGACAGAGCCCGACAGAGCCCGACAGAGCCCGACAGGGCCCGACAGAGCCCGACAGAGCCCGACAGAGCCCGACAGCGCCCGACAGGGCCCAGTAGAGCCCGACAGAGCCCGACAGAGCCCGACAGAGCCGGACAGGGCCCGACAGAGCCCGACAGAGCCCGACAGAGCCCGACAGGGCCCGACAGGGCCCAGTAGAGCCCGACAGAGCCCGACAGGGCCCGACAGAGCCCGACAGAGCCCGACAGAGCCCGACAGGGCCCAGTAGAGCCCGACAGAGCCCGACAGAGCCCGACAGAGCCCGACAGGGCCCGACAGAGCCCGACAGAGCCCGACAGGGCCCGACAGAGCCCGACAGGGCCCGACAGAGCCCGACAGGGCCCGACAGAGCCCGACAGAGCCCGACAGGGCCCAGTAGAGCCCGACAGAGCCCGACAGAGCCCGACAGAGCCCAGTAGAGCCCGACAGAGCCCGACAGAGCCCGACAGAGTCCGACAGGGCCCGACAGAGCCCGACAGGGCCCGACAGGGCCCGACAGGGCCCGACAGAGCCCGACAGGGCCCAGTAGAGCCCGACACAGCCCGACAGAGCCCGACAGGGGCCGACAGGGCCCGACAGGGCCCAGTAGAGCCCGACAGAGCCCGACAGAGCCCAGTAGAGCCCAGTAGAGCCCGACAGAGCCCGACAGAGCCCGACAGAGCCCTTCAGGGCCCGACAGAGCCCGACAGCCCGACAGGGCCCGACAGGGCCCGACAGAGCCCGACAGGGGCCGACAGGGCCCGACAGGGCCCAGTAGAGCCCGAAAGAGCCCGACAGAGCCCAGTAGAGCCCAGTAGAGCCCGACAGGGCCCGACAGGGCCCGACAGGGCCCAGTAGAGCCCGACAGAGCCCGACAGAGGCTGACAGAGCCCGACAGGGCCCGACAGGGCCCGACAGAGCCCGACAGAGCCCGACAGGGCCCAGTAGAGCCCGACAGAGCCCGACAGAGCCCGACAGAGCCCGACAGAGCCCGACAGAGACCGACAGGGCCCGACAGAGCCCAGTAGAGCCCGACAGAGCCCGACAGGGCCCGACAGAGCCCGACAGAGCCCGACAGAGCCGGACAGGGCCCAGTAGAGCCCGACAGAGCCCGACAGAGCCCGACAGAGCCCGACAGAGCCCGACAGGGCCCGACAGAGCCCGACAGGGCCCGACAGGGCCCGACAGAGCCCGACAGGGCCCGACAGAACCCGACAGAGCCCGACAGAGCCCGACAGGGCCCGACAGGGCCCAGTAGAGCCCGACAGAGCCCGACAGAGCCCGACAGAGCCCAGTAGAGCCCGACAGAGCCCGACAGAGCCCGACAGAGCCCAGTAGAGCCCGACAGAGCCCGACAGGGCCCGACAGGGCCCGACAGGGCCCAGTAGAGCCCGACAGAGCCCGACAGAGCCCGACAGGGCCCGACAGAGCCCGACAGGGCCCAGTAGAGCCCGACAGAGCCCGACAGAGCCCGACAGAACCCGTCAGAGCCCGACAGAGCCCGACAGAGCCCGACAGAGTCCGACAGGGCCCAGTAGAGCCCGACAGAGCCCGACAGAGCCCGACATAGCCCGACAGGGCCCGACAGAGCCCGACAGAGCCCGACAGGGCCCGACAGGGCCCAGTAGAGCCCGACAGAGCCGAGAGGGCCCGACAGAGCCCGACAGAGCCCGACAGAGCCCGACAGAGCCCGACAGGGCCCGACAGAGCCCGACAGAGCCCGACAGGGCCCAGTAGAGCCCGACAGAGCCCGACAGAGCCCGACAGAACCCGACAGGGCCCAGTAGAGCCCTACAGAGCCCGACAGAGCCCGACAGAGCCCGACAGGGCCCGACAGAGCCCGACAGGGCCCGACAGGGCACGACAGAGCCCGACAGGGCCCGACAGGGCCCAGTAGAGCCCGACAGAGCCCGACAAAGCCCGACAGGGCCCGACAGAGCCCGACAGGGCCCAGTAGAGCCCGACAGAGCCCGACAGGGCCCGACAGGGCCCAGTAGAGCCCGACAGAGCCCGACAGAGCCCGACAGAGCCCGACAGAGCCCGACAGGGCACGACAGAGCCCGACAGGGCCCGACAGGGCCCAGTAGAGCCCGACAGAGCCCGACAGAGCCCGACAGGGCCCGACAGAGCCCGACAGAGCCCGACAGAGCCCGACAGCTCCCGACAGGGCCCAGTAGAGCCCGACAGAGCCCGACAGAGCCCGACAGGGCCCGACAGAGCCCGACAGAGCCCGACAGAGCCCGACAGGGCCCGACAGGGCCCAGTAGAGCCCGACAGAGCCCGACAGGGCCCGACAGAGCCCGACAGAGCCCGACAGAGCCGGACAGGGCCCAGTAGAGCCCGACAGAGCCCGACAGAGCCCGACAGAGCCCGACAGGGCCCGACAGAGCCCGACAGAGCCCGACAGAGCCCGACAGCGCCCGACAGGGCCCAGTAGAGCCCGACAGAGCCCGACAGAGCCCGACAGAGCCCGACAGAGCCCGACAGGGCCCGACAGAGCCCGACAGAGCCCGACAGAGCCCGACAGGGCCCAGTAGAGCCCGACAGAGCCCGACAGAGCCCGACAGAGCCCGACAGGGCCCGACAGAGCCCGACAGAGCCCGACAGAGCCCGACAGGGCCTGACAGAGCCCGACAGGGCCCGACAGAACCCGACAGAGCCCGACAGAGCCCGACAGGGCCCGACAGAGCCCGACAGAGCCCGACAGGGCCCAGTAGAGCCCGACAGAGCCCGACAGAGCCCGACAGAGCCCAGTAGAGCCCGACAGAGCCCGACAGAGTCCGACAGAGCCCGACAGAGCCCGACAGGGCCCGACAGGGCCCGACAGAGACCGACAGAGCCCGACAGGGCCCGACAGAGCCCGACAGGGCCCAGTAGAGCCCGACAGAGCCCGACAGAGCCCGACAGGGCCCGACAGGGCCCGACAGGGCCCAGTAGAGCCCGACAGAGCCCGACAGAGCCCAGTAGAGCCCAGTAGAGCCCGACAGAGCCCGACAGAGCCCGACAGAGCCCGACAGGGCCCGACAGAGCCCGACAGAGCCCGACAGGGCCCGACAGGGCCCGACAGAGCCCGACAGGGTCCGACAGGGCCCGACAGGGCCCAGTAGAGCCCGAAAGAGCCCGACAGAGCCCAGTAGAGCCCAGTAGAGCCCGACAGGGCCCGACAGGGCCCGACAGGGCCCAGTAGAGCCCGACAGAGCCCGACAGAGCCTGACAGAGCCCGACAGGGCCCGACAGGGCCCGACAGAGCCCGACAGAGCCCGACAGGGCCCAGTAGAGCCCGACAGAGCCCGACAGAGCCCGACAGAGCCCGACAGGGCCCGACAGGGCCCGACAGAGCCCGACAGAGACCGACAGGGCCCGACAGAGCCCGACAGGGCCCGACAGGGCCCAGTAGAGCCCGATAGAGCCCGACAGAGCCCGACAGAGCCCGACAGGGCCCGACAGAGCCCGACAGAGCCCGACAGGGCCCGACAGGGCCCGACAGGGCCCGACAGAGCCAGACAGGGCCCGATAGAGCCCGACAGGGCCCGACAGAGCCCGACAGAGCCCGACAGGGCACGACAGAGCCCGACAGAGCCCGACAGGGCCCGACAGAGCCCGACAGAGCCCGACAGAGCCCGACAGGGCCAAGTAGAGCCCGACAGAGCCCAGCAGAGCCCAGTAGAGCCCGACAGAGCCCGACAGAGCCCAGTAGAGCCCGACAGAGCCCGACAGAGCCCAAAAGAGCCCGACAGGGCCCGACAGGGCCCGACAGAGCCCGACAGAGCCCGACAGGGCCCAGTAGAGCCCGACAGAGCCCGATAGAGCCCGACAGAGCCCAGTAGAGCCCGACAGAGCCCGACAGGGCCCGACAGAGCCCGACAGAGCCCGACAGAGCCCGACAGCGCCCGACAGGGCCCAGTAGAGCCCGACAGAGCCCGACAGAGCCCGACAGAGGCCGACAGGGCCCGACAGAGCCCGACAGAGCCCGACAGAGCCCGACAGGGCCCGACAGGGCCCAGTAGAGCCCGACACAGCCCGACAGGTCCCGACAGAGCCCGACAGAGCCCGACAGAGCCCGACAGGGCCCAGTAGAGCCCGACAGAGCCCGACAGAGCCCGACAGAGCCCGACAGGGCCCGACAGAGCCCGACAGAGCCCGACAGGGCCCGACAGAGCCCGACAGGGCCCGACAGGGCCCGACAGAGCCCGACAGAGCCCGACAGGGCCCGACAGAGCCCGACAGAGCCCGACAGGGCCCAGTAGAGCCCGACAGAGCCCGACAGAGCCCGACAGAGCCCAGTAGAGCCCGACAGAGCCCGACAGAGCCCGACAGAGTCCGACAGGGCCCGACAGAGCCCGACAGGGCCCAGTAGAGCCCGACAGAGCCCGACAGAGCCTGACAGAGCCCGACAGGGCCCGACAGGGCCCGACAGAGCCCGACAGAGCCCGACAGGGCCCAGTAGAGCCCGACAGAGCCCGACAGAGCCCGACAGAGCCCGACAGAGCCCGACAGGGCCCGACAGGGCCCGACAGAGCCCGACAGAGACCGACAGGGCCCGACAGAGCCCGACAGGGCCCGACAGGGCCCAGTAGAGCCCGATAGAGCCCGACAGAGCCCGACAGAGCCCGACAGGGCCCGACAGAGCCCGACAGAGCCCGACAGGGCCCGACAGGGCCCGACAGGGCCCAGTAGAGCCCGACAGAGCCCGACAGAGCCCGACAGGGCCCGACAGAGCCCGACAGAGCCCGACAGGGCACGACAGAGCCCGACAGAGCCCGACAGGGCCCGACAGAGCCCGACAGAGCCCGACAGAGCCCGACAGGGCCCGACAGGGCCCAGTAGAGCCCGACAGAGCCCGACAGGGCCCGACAGAGCCCGACAGAGCCCGCAGAGCCCGACAGAGCCCGACAGGGCCTGACAGGGCCCGACAGGGCCCAGTAGAGCCCGACAGAGCCCGACAGGGCCCGACAGAGCCCGACAGAGCCCGGCAGGGCCCAGTAGAGCCCGACAGAGCCCGACAGAGCCCGACAGAGCCCGACAGGGCCCGACAGAGCCCGACAGAGCCCGACAGGGCCCGACAGAGCCCGACAGGGCCCGACAGAGCCCGACAGAGCCCGACAGGGCCCCACAGAGCCCGACAGAGCCCGACAGGGACCAGTAGAGCCCGACAGAGCCCGACAGAGCCCGACAGAGCCCAGTAGAGCCCGACAGAGCCCGACAGAGCCCAACAGAGCCCGACAGGGCCCGACAGGGCCCGACAGAGCCCGACAGGGCCCAGTAGAGCCCGACAGAGCCCGATAGAGCCCGACAGAGCCCGACAGAGCCCAGTAGAGCCCGACAGAGCCCGACAGAGCCCGACAGGGCCCGACAGGGCCCGACAGAGCCCGACAGAGCCCGACAGGGCCCGACAGAGCCCAGTAGAGCCCGACAGAGCCCGACAGAGCCCGACAGAGCACGACAGGGCCCTACAGGGCCCGACAGGGCCCAGTAGAGCCCGACAGAGCCCGACAGAGCCCGACAGAGCCCGACAGGGCCCGACAGAGCCCGACAGAGCCCGACAGGGCCCGACAGGGCCTGACAGAGCCCGACAGGGCCCGACAGGGCCCAGTAGAGCCCGACAGAGCCGAGAGGGCCCGACAGAGCCCGACAGAGCCCGACAGAGCCCGACAGAGCCCGACAGAGCCCGACAGGGCCCAGTAGAGCCCGACAGAGCCCGACAGAGCCCGACAGAACCCGACAGGGCCCAGTAGAGCTGGACAGAGCCCGACAGAGCCCGACAGAGCCCGACAGGGCCCGACAGAGGCGGACAGAGCCCGACAGAGCCCGACAGCGCCCGACAGGGCCCAGTAGAGCCCGACAGAGCCCGACAGAGCCCGACAGGGCCCGACAGAGTCCGACAGAGCCCGACAGAGCCCGACAGGGCCCGACAGGGCCCAGTAGAGCCCGACAGAGCCCGACAGGGCCCGACAGAGACCGACAGAGCCCGACAGAGCCGGACAGGGCCCAGTAGAGCCCGACAGAGCCCGACAGAGCCCGACAGAGCCCGACAGGGCCCGACAGGGCCCGACAGGGCCCGACAGAGCCCGACAGGGCCCGACAGAGCCCGACAGAGCCCGACAGAGACCGACAGGGCCCAGTAGACCCCGACAGAGCCCGACAGAGCCCGACAGAGCCCGACAGAGCCCAGTAGAGCCCGACAGAGCCCGACAGAGCCCGACAGAGCCCGACAGGGCCCGACAGAGCCCGACAGAGCCCGACAGAGCCCGACAGCGCCCGACAGGGCCCAGTAGAGCCCGACCAAGCCCGACAGAGCCCGACAGAGCCCGACAGGGCCCGACAGAGCCCGACAGAGCCCGACAGAGCCCGACAGGGCCCGACAGGGCCCAGTAGAGCCCGACAGAGCCCGACAGGGCCCGACAGAGCCCGACAGAGCCCGACAGAGCCCGACAGGGCCCAGTAGAGCCCGACAGAGCCCGACAGAGCCCGACAGAGCCCGACAGGGCCCGACAGAGCCCGACAGAGCCCGACAGGGCCCGACAGGGCCCGACAGAGCCCGACAGGGCCCGACAGAACCCGACAGAGCCCGACAGAGCCCGACAGGGCCCGACAGAGCCCGACAGAGCCCAACAGTGCCCAGTAGAGCCCGACAGAGCCCGACAGAGCCCGACAGAGCCCAGTAGAGCCCGACAGAGCCCGACAGAGCCCGACAGAGTCCGACAGGGCCCGACAGAGCCCGACAGGGCCCGACAGGGCCCGACAGAGCCCGACAGAGCCCGACAGGGTCCGACAGAGCCCGACAGGGCCCAGTAGAGCCCGACACAGCCCGACAGAGCCCGACAGGGCCCGACAGGGCCCGACAGGGCCCAGTAGAGCCCGACAGAGCCCGACAGAGCCCAGTAGAGCCCAGTAGAGCCCGACAGAGCCCGACAGAGCCCGACAGAGCCCGACAGGGCCCGACAGAGCCCGACAGAGCCCGACAGGGCCCGACAGGGCCCGACAGAGCCCGACAGGGTCCTACAGGGCCCGACAGGGCCCAGTAGAGCCCGAAAGAGCCCGACAGAGCCCAGTAGAGCCCAGTAGAGCCCGACAGGGCCCGACAGGGCCCGACAGGGCCCAGTAGAGCCCGACAGAGCCCGACAGAGCCTGACGGAGCCCGACAGGGCCCGACAGGGCCCGACAGAGCCCGACAGAGCCCGACAGGGCCCAGTAGAGCCCGACAGGGCCCGACAGAGCCCGACAGAGCCCGACAGGGCCCGACAGGGCCCGACAGAGCCCGACAGAGACCGACAGGGCCCGACAGAGCCCGACAGGGCCCGACAGGGCCCAGTAGAGCCCGATAGAGCCCGAGAGAGCCCGACAGAGCCCGACAGGGCCCGACAGAGCCCGACAGAGCCCGACAGGGCCCGACAGGGCCCGACAGGGCCCGACAGAGCCCGACAGGGCCCGATAGAGCCCGACAGGGCCCGACAGAGCCCGACAGAGCCCGACAGGGCACGACAGAGCCCGACAGAGCCCGACAGGGCCCGACAGAGCCCGACAGAGCCCGACAGAGCCCGACAGAGCCCGACAGGGCCCAGTAGATCCCGACAGAGCCCAGTAGAGCCCAGTAGAGCCCGACAGAGCCCGACAGAGCCCGACAGAGCCCGACAGGGCCTGACAGGGCCCGACAGGGCCCAGCAGAGCCCGACAGAGCCCGACAGGGCCCGACAGAGCCCGACAGAGCCCGGCAGGGCCCAGTAGAGCCCGACAGAGCCCGACAGAGCCCGACAGAGCCCGACAGGGCCCGACAGAGCCCGACAGAGCCCGACAGGGCCCGACAGGGCCCGACAGAGCCCGACAGGGCCCGACAGAGCCTGACAGAGCCCGACAGGGCCCAGTAGAGCCCGACAGAGCCCGACAGAGCCCAACAGAGCCCGACAGGGCCGACAGGGCCCCACAGAGCCCGACAGAGCCCGACAGGGCCCAGTAGAGCCCGACAGAGCCCGATAGAGCCCGACAGAGCCCGACAGAGCCCAGTAGAGCCCGACAGAGCCCGACAGAGCCCGACAGGGCCCGACAGGGCCCGACAGAGCCCGACAGAGCCCGACAGGGCCCGACAGGGCCCAGTAGAGCCCGACAGAGCCCGACAGAGCCCGACAGAGCACGACAGGGCCCGACAGGGCCCGACAGGGCCCAGTAGAGCCCGACAGAGCCCGACAGAGCCCGACAGAGCCCGACAGGGCCCGACAGAGCCCGACAGAGCCCGACAGGGCCCGACAGGGCCTGACAGAGCCCGACAGGGCCCGACAGAGCCCGACAGGGCCCGACAGGGCACGACAGAGCCCGACAGGGCCCGACAGGGCCCAGTAGAGCCCGACAGAGCCTGACAGAGCCCGACAGAGCCCAGTAGAGCCCGACAGAGCCCGACATAGCCCGACAGAGCCCAGTAGAGCCCGACAGAGCCCGACAGGGCCCGACAGGGCCCGACAGGGCCCAGTAGAGCCCGACAGAGCCCGACAGAGCCCGACAGGGCCCGACAGAGCCCGACAGGGCCCAGTAGAGCCCGACAGGGCCCGACAGAGCCCGACAGAACCCGTCAGAGCCCGACAGAGCCCGACAGAGCCCGACAGAGCCCGACAGAGTCCGACAGGGCCCAGTAGAGCCCGACAGAGCCCGACAGAGCCCGACAGAGCCCGACAGGGCCCGACAGAGCCCGACAGAGCCCGACAGGGCCCAGTAGAGCCCGACAGAGCCCGACAGAGCCCGACAGAGCCCAGTAGAGCCCGACAGAGCCCGACAGAGCCCGACAGAGCCCGACAGGGCCCGACAGAGCCCGACAGGGCCCAGTAGAGCCCGACAGAGCCCGATAGAGCCCGACAGGGCCCGACAGGTCCCGACAGGGCCCAGTAGAGCCCGACAGAGCCCGACAGAGCCCAGTAGAGCCCAGTAGAGCCCGACAGAGCCCGACAGAGCCCGACAGAGCCCGACAGGGCCCGACAGGGCCCGACAGAGCCCGACAGGGCCCGACAGGGCCCGACAGGGCCCAGTAGAGCCCGAAAGAGCCCGACAGAGCCCAGTAGAGCCCGAAATAGCCCGACAGAGCCCAGTAGAGCCCAGTAGAGCCCGACAGGGCCCGACAGGGCCCGACAGGGCCCATTAGAGCCCGACAGAGCCCGACAGAGCCTGACAGAGCCCGACAGGGCCCGACAGGGCCCGACAGAGCCCGACAGAGCCCGACAGGGCCCAGTAGAGCCCGACAGAGCCCGACAGAGCCCGACAGGGCCCGACAGAGCCCGACAGAGCCCGACAGGGCCCGACAGGGCCCGACAGGGCCCAGTAGAGCCCGATAGAGCCCGACAGAGCCCGACAGAGCCCGACAGGGCCCGACAGAGCCCGACAGAGCCCGACAGGGCCCGACAGGGCCCGACAGAGCCCGACAGGGCCCGATAGAGCCCGAAAGGCCCGACAGAGCCCGACAGAGCCCGACAGGGCACGACAGAGCCCGACAGAGCCCGACAGGGCCCGACAGAGCCCGACAGAGCCCGACAGAGCCCGACAGGGCCCAGTAGAGCCCGACAGAGCCCAGTAGAGCCCAGTAGAGCCCGACAGAGCCCGACAGAGCCCGACAGAGCCCGACAGGGCCCGACAGGGCCCGACAGGGCCCAGTAGAGCCCGACAGAGCCCGACAGGGCCCGACAGAGCCCGACAGAGCCCGACAGGGCCCAGTAGAGCCCGACAGAGCCCGACAGGGCCCGACAGGGCCCGACAGGGCCCGACAGAGCCCGACAGGGCCCGACAGAGCCCGACAGGGCCCGACAGGGCCCCACAGAGCCCGACAGAGCCCGACAGGGCCCAGTAGAGCCCGACAGAGCCCGACAGAGCCCAACAGAGCCCGACAGGGCCGACAGGGCCCCACAGAGCCCGACAGAGCCCGACAGGGCCCAGTAGAGCCCGACAGAGCCCGATAGAGCCCGACAGAGCCCGACAGAGCCCAGTAGAGCCCGACAGAGCCCGACAGAGCCCGACAGGGCCCGACAGGGCCCGACAGAGCCCGACAGAGCCTGACAGGGCCCGACAGGGCCCAGTAGAGCACGACAGAGCCCGACAGAGCCCGACAGAGCACGACAGGGCCCGACAGGGCCCGACAGGGCCCAGTAGAGCCCGACAGAGCCCGACAGAGCCCGACAGAGCCCGACAGGGCCCGACAGAGCCCGACAGGGCCCGACAGGGCACGACAGAGCCCGACAGGGCCCGACAGGGCCCAGTAGAGCCCGACAGAGCCTGACAGAGCCCGACAGAGCCCAGTAGAGCCCGACAGAGCCCGACATAGCCCGACAGAGCCCAGTAGAGCCCGACAGAGCCCGACAGGGCCCGACAGGGCCCGACAGGGCCCAGTAGAGCCCGACAGAGCCCGACAGAGCCCGACAGGGCCCGACAGAGCCCGACAGGGCCCAGTAGAGCCCGACAGGGCCCGACAGAGCCCGACAGAACCCGTCAGAGCCCGACAGAGCCCGACAGAGCCCGACAGAGCCCGACAGAGTCCGACAGGGCCCAGTAGAGCCCGACAGAGCCCGACAGAGCCCGACAGAGCCCGACAGGGCCCGACAGAGCCCGACAGAGCCCGACAGGGCCCAGTAGAGCCCGACAGAGCCCGACAGAGCCCGACAGAGCCCAGTAGAGCCCGACAGAGCCCGACAGAGCCCGACAGAGCCCGACAGGGCCCGACAGAGCCCGACAGGGCCCAGTAGAGCCCGACAGAGCCCGATAGAGCCCGACAGGGCCCGACAGGTCCCGACAGGGCCCAGTAGAGCCCGACAGAGCCCGACAGAGCCCAGTAGAGCCCAGTAGAGCCCGACAGAGCCCGACAGAGCCCGACAGAGCCCGACAGGGCCCGACAGGGCCCGACAGAGCCCGACAGGGCCCGACAGGGCCCGACAGGGCCCAGTAGAGCCCGAAAGAGCCCGACAGAGCCCAGTAGAGCCCGAAATAGCCCGACAGAGCCCAGTAGAGCCCAGTAGAGCCCGACAGGGCCCGACAGGGCCCGACAGGGCCCATTAGAGCCCGACAGAGCCCGACAGAGCCTGACAGAGCCCGACAGGGCCCGACAGGGCCCGACAGAGCCCGACAGAGCCCGACAGGGCCCAGTAGAGCCCGACAGAGCCCGACAGAGCCCGACAGGGCCCGACAGAGCCCGACAGAGCCCGACAGGGCCCGACAGGGCCCGACAGGGCCCAGTAGAGCCCGATAGAGCCCGACAGAGCCCGACAGAGCCCGACAGGGCCCGACAGAGCCCGACAGAGCCCGACAGGGCCCGACAGGGCCCGACAGAGCCCGACAGGGCCCGATAGAGCCCGAAAGGCCCGACAGAGCCCGACAGAGCCCGACAGGGCACGACAGAGCCCGACAGAGCCCGACAGGGCCCGACAGAGCCCGACAGAGCCCGACAGAGCCCGACAGGGCCCAGTAGAGCCCGACAGAGCCCAGTAGAGCCCAGTAGAGCCCGACAGAGCCCGACAGAGCCCGACAGAGCCCGACAGGGCCCGACAGGGCCCGACAGGGCCCAGTAGAGCCCGACAGAGCCCGACAGGGCCCGACAGAGCCCGACAGAGCCCGACAGGGCCCAGTAGAGCCCGACAGAGCCCGACAGGGCCCGACAGGGCCCGACAGGGCCCGACAGAGCCCGACAGGGCCCGACAGAGCCCGACAGGGCCCGACAGGGCCCCACAGAGCCCGACAGAGCCCGACAGGGCCCAGTAGAGCCCGACAGAGCCCGACAGAGCCCAACAGAGCCCGACAGGGCCGACAGGGCCCCACAGAGCCCGACAGAGCCCGACAGGGCCCAGTAGAGCCCGACAGAGCCCGATAGAGCCCGACAGAGCCCGACAGAGCCCAGTAGAGCCCGACAGAGCCCGACAGAGCCCGACAGGGCCCGACAGGGCCCGACAGAGCCCGACAGAGCCTGACAGGGCCCGACAGGGCCCAGTAGAGCACGACAGAGCCCGACAGAGCCCGACAGAGCACGACAGGGCCCGACAGGGCCCGACAGGGCCCAGTAGAGCCCGACAGAGCCCGACAGAGCCCGACAGAGCCCGACAGGGCCCGACAGAGCCCGACAGGGCCCGACAGGGCCCGACAGGGCCCGACAGAGCCCGACAGGGTCCGACAGGGCACGACAGAGCCCGACAGGGCCCGACAGGGCCCAGTAGAGCCCGACAGAGCCTGACAGAGCCCGACAGAGCCCAGTAGAGCCCGACAGAGCCCGACATAGCCCGACAGAGCCCAGTAGAGCCCGACAGAGCCCGACAGGGCCCGACAGGGCCCGACAGGGCCCAGTAGAGCCCGACAGAGCCCGACAGAGCCCGACAGGGCCCGACAGAACCCGTCAGAGCCCGACAGAGCCCGACAGAGCCCGACAGAGCCCGACAGAGTCCGACAGGGCCCAGTAGAGCCCGACAGAGCCCGACAGAGCCCGACAGAGCCCGACAGGGCCCGACAGAGCCCGACAGAGCCCGACAGGGCCCGACAGGGCCCAGTAGAGCCCGACAGAGCCGAGAGGGCCCGACAGAGCCCGACAGAGCCCGATAGAGCCCGACAGAGCCCGACAGGGCCCGACAGAGCCCGACAGAGCCCGACAGGGCCCAGTAGAGCCCGACAGAGCCCAGTAGAGCCCAGTAGAGCCCGACAGAGCCCGACAGAGCCCGACAGAGCCCGACAGAGCCCGACAGAGCCCGACAGGGCCCGACAGAGCCCGACAGAGCCCGACAGAGCCCGACAGGGCCCAGTAGAGCCCGACAGAGCCCGACAGAGCCCGGCAGAGCCCGACAGGGCCCGACAGAGCCCAGTAGAGCCCGACAGAGCCCGACAGGGCCCGACAGAGCCCGACAGAGCCCGACAGAGCCGGACAGGGCCCAGTAGAGCCCGACAGAGCCCGACAGAGCCCGACAGAGCCCGACAGGGCCCGACAGAGCCCGACAGAGCCCGACAGAGCCCGACAGCGCCCGACAGGGCCCAGTAGAGCCCGACAGAGCCCGACAGAGCCCGACAGAGCCCGACAGGGCCCGACAGAGCCCGACAGAGCCCGACAGGGCCCGACAGGGCCCAGTAGAGCCCGACAGAGCCCGACAGGGCCCGACAGAGCCCGACAGAGCCCGACAGAGCCCGACAGGGCCCAGTAGAGCCCGACAGAGCCCGACAGAGCCCGACAGGGCCCGACAGGGCCCGACAGAGCCCGACAGGGCCCGACAGAACCCGACAGAGCCCGACAGAGCCCGACAGGGCCCGACAGGGCCCAGTAGAGCCCGACAGAGCCCGACAGAGCCCGACAGAGCCCAGTAGAGCCCGACAGAGCCCGACAGAGCCCGACAGAGCCCAGTAGAGCCCGACAGAGCCCGACAGGGCCCGACAGGGCCCGACAGGGCCCAGTAGAGCCCGACAGAGCCCGACAGAGCCCGACAGGGCCCGACAGAGCCCGACAGGGCCCAGTAGAGCCCGACAGAGCCCGACAGAGCCCGACAGAACCCGTCAGAGCCCGACAGAGCCCGACAGAGCCCGACAGAGCCCGACAGAGTCCGACAGGGCCCAGTAGAGCCCGACAGAGCCCGACAGAGCCCGACATAGCCCGACAGGGCCCGACAGAGCCCGACAGAGCCCGACAGGGCCCGACAGGGCCCAGTAGAGCCCGACAGAGCCGAGAGGGCCCGACAGAGCCCGACAGAGCCCGACAGAGCCCGACAGAGCCCGACAGGGCCCGACAGAGCCCGACAGAGCCCGACAGGGCCCAGTAGAGCCCGACAGAGCCCGACAGAGCCCGAAAGAACCCGACAGGGCCCAGTAGAGACCGACAGAGCCCGACAGAGCCCGACAGAGCCCGACAGGGCCCGACAGAGCCCGACAGAGCCCGACAGGGCCCGACAGGGCCTGACAGAGCCCGACAGGGCCCGACAGAGCCCGACAGGGCCCGACAGGGCACGACAGAGCCCGACAGGGCCCGACAGGGCCCAGTAGAGCCCGACAGAGCCCGACAGAGCCCGACAGAGCCCAATAGAGCCCGACAGAGCCCGACAGAGCCCGACAGAGCCCGACAGAGCCCAGTAGAGCCCGACAGAGCCCGACAGGGCCCGACAGGGTACGACAGGGCCCAGTAGAGCCCGACAGAGCCCGACAGAGCCCGACAGGGCCCGACAGAGCCCGACAGGGCCCAGTAGAGCCCGACAGAGCCCGACAGAGCCCGACAGAACCCGTCAGAGCCCGACAGAGCCCGACAGAGCCCGACAGAGCCCGACAGAGTCCGACAGGGCCCAGTAGAGCCCGACAGAGCCCGACAGAGCCCGACAGAGCCCGACAGGGCCCGACAGAGCCCGACAGAGCCCGACAGGGCCCGACAGGCCCCAGTAGAGCCCGACAGAGCCGAGAGGGCCCGACAGAGCCCGACAGAGGCCGACAGAGCCCGACAGGGCCCGACAGAGCCCGACAGAGCCCGACAGGGCCCAGTAGAGCCCGACAGAGCCCGACAGAGCCCGACAGAACCCGACAGGGCCCAGTAGAGCCCGACAGAGCCCGACAGAGCCCGACAGAGCCCGACAGGGCCCGACAGAGCCCGACAGAGCCCGACAGAGCCCGACAGAGCCCGACAGGGCCCGACAGGGCCCAGTAGAGCCCGACAGAGCCCGACAGGGCCCGACAGAGCCCGACAGAGCCCGACAGGGCCCAGTAGAGCCCGACAGAGCCCAGTAGAGCCCAGTAGAGCCCGACAGAGCCCGACAGAGCCCGACAGAGCCCGACAGGGCCTGACAGGGCCCGACAGGGCCCAGTAGAGCCCGACAGAGCCCGACAGGGCCCGACAGAGCCCGACAGAGCCCGGCAGGGCCCAGTAGAGCCCGACAGAGCCCGACAGAGCCCGACAGAGCCCGACAGGGCCCGACAGAGCCCGACAGAGCCCGACAGGGCCCGACAGAGCCCGACAGGGCCCGACAGAGCCCGACAGAGCCCGACAGGGCCCCACAGAGCCCGACAGAGCCCGACAGGGCCCAGTAGAGCCCGACAGAGCCCGACAGAGCCCAACAGAGCCCGACAGGGCCCGACAGGGCCCCACAGAGCCCGACAGAGCCCGACAGGGCCCAGTAGAGCCCGACAGAGCCCGATAGAGCCCGACAGAGCCCGACAGAGCCCAGTAGAGCCCGACAGAGCCCGACAGAGCCCGACAGGGCCCGACAGGGCCCGACAGAGCCCGACAGAGCCCGACAGGGCCCGACAGGGCCCAGTAGAGCCCGACAGAGCCCGACAGAGCCCGACAGAGCACGACAGGGCCCGACAGGGCCCGACAGGGCCCAGTAGAGCCCGACAGAGCCCGACAGAGCCCGACAGAGCCCGACAGGGCCCGACAGAGCCCGACAGAGCCCGACAGGGCCCGACAGGGCCTGACAGAGCCCGACAGGGCCCGACAGAGCCCGACAGGGCCCGACAGGGCACGACAGAGCCCGACAGGGCCCGACAGGGCCCAGTAGAGCCCGACAGAGCCTGACAGAGCCCGACAGAGCCCAGTAGAGCCCGACAGAGCCCGACATAGCCCGACAGAGCCCAGTAGAGCCCGACAGAGCCCGACAGGGCCCGACAGAGCCCGACAGGGCCCGACAGAGCCCGACAGGGCCCAGTAGAGCCCGACAGGGCCCGACAGAGCCCGACAGAGCCCGACAGAGTCCGACAGGGCCCAGTAGAGCCCGACAGAGCCCGACAGAGCCCGACAGAGCCCGACAGGGCCCGACAGAGCCCGACAGAGCCCGACAGGGCCCGACAGGGCCCAGTAGAGCCCGACAGAGCCGAGAGGGCCCGACAGAGCCCGACAGAGCCCGATAGAGCCCGAAAGAGCCCGACAGGGCCCGACAGAGCCCGACAGAGCCCGACAGGGCCCAGTAGAGCCCGACAGAGCCCGACAGAGCCCGACAGAACCCGACAGGGCCTAGTAGAGCCCGACAGAGCCCGACAGAGCCCGACAGAGCCCGACAGGGCCCGACAGAGCCCGACAGAGCCCGACAGAGCCCGACAGGGCCCAGTAGAGCCCGACAGAGCCCGACAGAGCCCGACAGAGCCCGACAGGGCCTGACAGGGCCCAGTAGAGCCCGACAGAGCCCGACAGGGCCCGACAGAGCCCGACAGAGCCCGACAGAGCCGGACAGGGGCCAGTAGAGCCCGACAGAGCCCGACAGAGCCCGACAGAGCCCGACAGGGCCCGACAGAGCCCGACAGAGCCCGACAGAGCCCGACAGCGCCCGACAGGGCCCAGTAGAGCCCGACAGAGCCCGACAGAGCCCGACAGAGCCCGACAGGGCCCGACAGAGCCCGACAGAGCCCGACAGAGCCCGACAGGGCCCGACAGGGCCCAGTAGAGCCCGACAGAGCCCGACAGGGCCCGACAGAGCCCGACAGAGCCCGACAGAGCCCGACAGGGCCCAGTAGAGCCCGACAGAGCCCGACAGAGCCCGACAGGGCCCGACAGAGCCCGACAGGGCCCGACAGGGCCCGACAGAGCCCGACAGGGCCCGACAAAACCCGACAGAGCCCGACAGAGCCCGACAGGGCCCGACAGGGCCCAGTAGAGCCCGACAGAGCCCGACAGAGCCCGACAGAGCCCAGTAGAGCCCGACAGAGCCCGACAGAGCCCGACAGAGCCCAGTAGAGCCCGACAGAGCCCGACAGGGCCCGACAGGGCCCGACAGGGCCCAGTAGAGCCCGACAGAGCCCGACAGAGCCCGACAGGGCCCGACAGAGCCCGACAGGGCCCAGTAGAGCCCGACAGAGCCCGACAGAGCCCGACAGAACCCGTCAGAGACCGACAGAGCCCGACAGAGCCCGACAGATCCCGACAGAGTCCGACAGGGCCCAGTAGAGCCCGACAGAGCCCGACAGAGCCCGACATAGCCCGACAGGGCCCGACAGAGCCCGACAGAGCCCGACAGGGCCCGACAGGGCCCAGTAGAGCCCGACAGAGCCGAGAGGGCCCGACAGAGCCCGACAGAGCCCGACAGAGCCCGACAGAGCCCGACAGGGCCCGACAGAGCCCGACAGAGCCCGACAGGGCCCAGTAGAGCCCGACAGAGCCCGACAGAGCCCGACAGAGCCCGACAGGGCCCAGTAGAGACCGACAGAGCCCGACAGAGCCCGACAGAGCCCGACAGGGCCCGACAGAGCCCGACAGAGCCCGACAGGGCCCGACAGGGCCTGACAGAGCCCGACAGGGCCCGACAGAGCCCGACAGGGCCCGACAGGGCACGACAGAGCCCGACAGGGCCCGACAGGGCCCAGTAGAGCCCGACAGAGCCCGACAGAGCCCGACAGAGCCCAGTAGAGCCCGACAGAGCCCGACAGAGCCCGACAGAGCCCAGTAGAGCCCGACAGAGCCCGACAGGGCCCGACAGGGTCCGACAGGGCCCAGTAGAGCCCGACAGAGCCCGACAGAGCCCGACAGGGCCCAGTAGAGCCCGACAGAGCCCGACAGAGCCCGACAGAACCCGTCAGAGCCCGACAGAGCCCGACAGAGCCCGACAGAGCCCGACAGAGTCCGACAGGGCCCAGTAGAGCCCGACAGAGCCCGACAGAGCCCGACAGAGCCCGACAGGGCCCGACAGAGCCCGACAGAGCCCGACAGGGCCCGACAGGGCCCAGTAGAGCCCGACAGAGCCGAGAGGGCCCGACAGAGCCCGACAGAGCCCGACAGAGCCCGACAGGGCCCGACAGGGCCCGACAGAGCCCGACAGGGCCCAGTAGAGCCCGACAGAGCCCGACAGAGCCCGACAGAACCCGACAGGGCCCAGTAGAGCCCGACAGAGCCCGACAGAGCCCGACAGAGCCCGACAGGGCCCGACAGAGCCCGACAGAGCCCGACAGAGCCCGACAGCGCCCGACAGGGCCCAGTAGAGCCCGACAGAGCCCGACAGAGCCCGACAGGGCCCGACAGAGCCCGACAGAGCCCGACAGAGCCCGACAGGGCCCGACAGGGCCCAGTAGAGCCCGACAGAGCCCGACAGGGCCCGACAGAGCCCGACAGAGCCCGACAGAGCCGGACAGGGCCCAGTAGAGCCCGACAGAGCCCGACAGAGCCCGACAGAGCCCGACAGGGCCCGACAGAGCCCGACAGAGCCCGACAGCGCCCGACAGGGCCCAGTAGAGCCCGACAGAGCCCGACAGGGCCCAGTAGAGCCCGACAGAGCCCGACAGAGCCCGACAGAGCCCGACAGGGCCCGACAGAGCCCGACAGAGCCCGACAGGGCCCGACAGGGCCCAGTAGAGCCCGACAGAGCCCGACAGGGCCCGACAGAGCCCGACAGAGCCCGACAGAGCCCGACAGGGCCCAGTAGAGCCCGACAGAGCCCGACAGAGCCCGACAGAGCCCGACAGGGCCCGACAGAGCCCGACAGAGCCCGACAGGGCCCGACAGAGCCCGACAGGGCCCGACAGAGCCCGACAGAGCCCGACAGGGCCCGACAGAGCCCGACAGAGCCCGACAGGGCCCAGTAGAGCCCGACAGAGCCCGACAGAGCCCGACAGAGCCCAGTAGAGCCCGACAGAGCCCGACAGAGCCCGACAGAGTCCGACAGGGCCCGACAGAGCCCGACAGGGCCCGACAGGGCCCGACAGAGCCCGACAGAGCCCGACAGGGCCCGACAGAGCCCGACAGGGCCCAGTAGAGCCCGACACAGCCCGACAGAGCCCGACAGGGGCCGACAGGGCCCGACAGGGCCCAGTAGAGCCCGACAGAGCCCGACAGAGCCCAGTAGAGCCCAGTAGAGCCCGACAGAGCCCGACAGAGCCCGACAGAGCCCGACAGAGCCCGACAGAGCCCGACAGCCCGACAGGGCCCGACAGGGCCCGACAGGGCCCAGTAGAGCCCGACAGAGCCCGACAGAGGCTGACAGAGCCCGACAGGGTCCGACAGGGCCCGACAGTGCCCAGTAGAGCCCGAAAGAGCCCGACAGAGCCCAGTAGAGCCCAGTAGAGCCCGACAGGGCCCGACAGGGCCCGACAGGGCCCAGTAGAGCCCGACAGAGCCCGACAGAGGCTGACAGAGCCCGACAGGGCCCGACAGGGCCCGACAGAGCCCGACAGAGCCCGACAGGGCCCAGTAGAGCCCGACAGAGCCCGACAGAGCCCGACAGAGCCCGACAGAGCCCGACAGAGCCCGACAGGGCCCGACAGAGCCCAGTAGAGCCCGACAGAGCCCGACAGGGCCCGACAGAGCCCGACAGAGCCCGACAGATCCGGACAGGGCCCAGTAGAGCCCGACAGAGCCCGACAGAGCCCGACAGAGCCCGACAGGGCCCGACAGAGCCCGACAGAGCCCGACAGAGCCCGACAGCGCCCGACAGCGCCCGACAGGGCCCAGTAGAGCCCGACAGAGCCCGACAGAGCCCGACAGAGCCCGACAGGGCCCGACAGAGCCCGACAGAGCCCGACAGAGCCCGAGAGGGCCCGACAGGGCCCAGTAGAGCCCGACAGAGCCCGACAGAGCCCGACAGAGCCCGACAGGGCCCAGTAGAGCCCGACAGAGCCCGACAGGGCCCGACAGAGCCCGACAGAGCCCGACAGAGCCCGACAGAGCCCGACAGGGCCCGACAGAGCCCGACAGGGCCCGACAGGGCCCGACAGAACCCGACAGAGCCCGACAGAGCCCGACAGGGCCCGACAGAGCCCGACAGGGCCCGACAGGGCCCAGTAGAGCCCGACAGAGCCCGACAGAGCCCGACAGAGCCCAGTAGAGCCCGACAGAGCCCGACAGAGCCCGACAGAGCCCAGTAGAGCCCGACAGAGCCCGACAGAGCCCGACAGAGCCCAGTAGAGCCCGACAGAGCCCGACAGAGCCCGACAGGGCCCAGTAGAGCCCGACAGAGCCCGATAGAGCCCGACAGAGCCCGACAGAGCCCAGTAGAGCCCGACAGAGCCCGACAGAGCCCGACAGGGCCCGACAGGGCCCGACAGAGCCCGACAGAGCCCGACAGGGCCCGACAGGGCCCAGTAGAGCCCGACAGAGCCCGACAGAGCCCGACAGAGCACGACAGGGCCCGACAGGGCCCGACAGGGCCCAGTAGAGCCCGACAGAGCCCGACAGAGCCCGACAGAGCCCGACAGGGCCCGACAGAGCCCGACAGAGCCCGACAGGGCCCGACAGGGCCTGACAGAGCCCGACAGGGCCCGACAGAGCCCGACAGGGCCCGACAGGGCACGACAGAGCCCGACAGGGCCCGACAGGGCCCAGTAGAGCCCGACAGAGCCTGACAGAGCCCGACAGAGCCCAGTAGAGCCCGACAGAGCCCGACATAGCCCGACAGAGCCCAGTAGAGCCCGACAGAGCCCGACAGGGCCCGACAGAGCCCGACAGGGCCCGACAGAGCCCGACAGGGCCCAGTAGAGCCCGACAGGGCCCGACAGAGCCCGACAGAGCCCGACAGAGTCCGACAGGGCCCAGTAGAGCCCGACAGAGCCCGACAGAGCCCGACAGAGCCCGACAGGGCCCGACAGAGCCCGACAGAGCCCGACAGGGCCCGACAGGGCCCAGTAGAGCCCGACAGAGCCGAGAGGGCCCGACAGAGCCCGACAGAGCCCGATAGAGCCCGACAGAGCCCGACAGGGCCCGACAGAGCCCGACAGAGCCCGACAGGGCCCAGTAGAGCCCGACAGAGCCCGACAGAGCCCGACAGAACCCGACAGGGCCTAGTAGAGCCCGACAGAGCCCGACAGAGCCCGACAGAGCCCGACAGGGCCCGACAGAGCCCGACAGAGCCCGACAGAGCCCGACAGGGCCCAGTAGAGCCCGACAGAGCCCGACAGAGCCCAACAGAGCCCGACAGGGCCCGACAGGGCCCAGTAGAGCCCGACAGAGCCCGACAGGGCCCGACAGAGCCCGACAGAGCCCGACAGAGCCGGACAGGGGCCAGTAGAGCCCGACAGAGCCCGACAGAGCCCGACAGAGCCCGACAGGGCCCGACAGAGCCCGACAGAGCCCGACAGAGCCCGACAGCGCCCGACAGGGCCCAGTAGAGCCCGACAGAGCCCGACAGAGCCCGACAGAGCCCGACAGGGCCCGACAGAGCCCGACAGAGCCCGACAGAGCCCGACAGGGCCCGACAGGGCCCAGTAGAGCCCGACAGAGCCCGACAGGGCCCGACAGAGCCCGACAGAGCCCGACAGAGCCCGACAGGGCCCAGTAGAGCCCGACAGAGCCCGACAGAGCCCGACAGGGCCCGACAGAGCCCGACAGGGCCCGACAGGGCCCGACAGAGCCCGACAGGGCCCGACAAAACCCGACAGAGCCCGACAGAGCCCGACAGGGCCCGACAGGGCCCAGTAGAGCCCGACAGAGCCCGACAGAGCCCGACAGAGCCCAGTAGAGCCCGACAGAGCCCGACAGAGCCCGACAGAGCCCAGTAGAGCCCGACAGAGCCCGACAGGGCCCGACAGGGCCCGACAGGGCCCAGTAGAGCCCGACAGAGCCCGACAGAGCCCGACAGGGCCCGACAGAGCCCGACAGGGCCCAGTAGAGCCCGACAGAGCCCGACAGAGCCCGACAGAACCCGTCAGAGACCGACAGAGCCCGACAGAGCCCGACAGATCCCGACAGAGTCCGACAGGGCCCAGTAGAGCCCGACAGAGCCCGACAGAGCCCGACATAGCCCGACAGGGCCCGACAGAGCCCGACAGAGCCCGACAGGGCCCGACAGGGCCCAGTAGAGCCCGACAGAGCCGAGAGGGCCCGACAGAGCCCGACAGAGCCCGACAGAGCCCGACAGAGCCCGACAGGGCCCGACAGAGCCCGACAGAGCCCGACAGGGCCCAGTAGAGCCCGACAGAGCCCGACAGAGCCCGACAGAGCCCGACAGGGCCCAGTAGAGACCGACAGAGCCCGACAGAGCCCGACAGAGCCCGACAGGGCCCGACAGAGCCCGACAGAGCCCGACAGGGCCCGACAGGGCCTGACAGAGCCCGACAGGGCCCGACAGAGCCCGACAGGGCCCGACAGGGCACGACAGAGCCCGACAGGGCCCGACAGGGCCCAGTAGAGCCCGACAGAGCCCGACAGAGCCCGACAGAGCCCAGTAGAGCCCGACAGAGCCCGACAGAGCCCGACAGAGCCCAGTAGAGCCCGACAGAGCCCGACAGGGCCCGACAGGGTCCGACAGGGCCCAGTAGAGCCCGACAGAGCCCGACAGAGCCCGACAGGGCCCGACAGAGCCCGACAGGGCCCAGTAGAGCCCGACAGAGCCCGACAGAGCCCGACAGAACCCGTCAGAGCCCGACAGAGCCCGACAGAGCCCGACAGAGCCCGACAGAGTCCGACAGGGCCCAGTAGAGCCCGACAGAGCCCGACAGAGCCCGACAGAGCCCGACAGGGCCCGACAGAGCCCGACAGAGCCCGACAGGGCCCGACAGGGCCCAGTAGAGCCCGACAGAGCCGAGAGGGCCCGACAGAGCCCGACAGAGCCCGACAGAGCCCGACAGGGCCCGACAGGGCCCGACAGAGCCCGACAGGGCCCAGTAGAGCCCGACAGAGCCCGACAGAGCCCGACAGAACCCGACAGGGCCCAGTAGAGCCCGACAGAGCCCGACAGAGCCCGACAGAGCCCGACAGGGCCCGACAGAGCCCGACAGAGCCCGACAGAGCCCGACAGCGCCCGACAGGGCCCAGTAGAGCCCGACAGAGCCCGACAGAGCCCGACAGGGCCCGACAGAGCCCGACAGAGCCCGACAGAGCCCGACAGGGCCCGACAGGGCCCAGTAGAGCCCGACAGAGCCCGACAGGGCCCGACAGAGCCCGACAGAGCCCGACAGAGCCGGACAGGGCCCAGTAGAGCCCGACAGAGCCCGACAGAGCCCGACAGAGCCCGACAGGGCCCGACAGAGCCCGACAGAGCCCGACAGCGCCCGACAGGGCCCAGTAGAGCCCGACAGAGCCCGACAGGGCCCAGTAGAGCCCGACAGAGCCCGACAGAGCCCGACAGAGCCCGACAGGGCCCGACAGAGCCCGACAGAGCCCGACAGGGCCCGACAGGGCCCAGTAGAGCCCGACAGAGCCCGACAGGGCCCGACAGAGCCCGACAGAGCCCGACAGAGCCCGACAGGGCCCAGTAGAGCCCGACAGAGCCCGACAGAGCCCGACAGAGCCCGACAGGGCCCGACAGAGCCCGACAGAGCCCGACAGGGCCCGACAGAGCCCGACAGGGCCCGACAGAGCCCGACAGAGCCCGACAGGGCCCGACAGAGCCCGACAGAGCCCGACAGGGCCCAGTAGAGCCCGACAGAGCCCGACAGAGCCCGACAGAGCCCAGTAGAGCCCGACAGAGCCCGACAGAGCCCGACAGAGTCCGACAGGGCCCGACAGAGCCCGACAGGGCCCGACAGGGCCCGACAGAGCCCGACAGAGCCCGACAGGGCCCGACAGAGCCCGACAGGGCCCAGTAGAGCCCGACACAGCCCGACAGAGCCCGACAGGGGCCGACAGGGCCCGACAGGGCCCAGTAGAGCCCGACAGAGCCCGACAGAGCCCAGTAGAGCCCAGTAGAGCCCGACAGAGCCCGACAGAGCCCGACAGAGCCCGACAGAGCCCGACAGAGCCCGACAGCCCGACAGGGCCCGACAGGGCCCGACAGGGCCCAGTAGAGCCCGACAGAGCCCGACAGAGGCTGACAGAGCCCGACAGGGCCCGACAGGGCCCGACAGAGCCCGACAGAGCCCGACAGGGCCCAGTAGAGCCCGACAGAGCCCGACAGAGCCCGACAGAGCCCGACAGAGCCCGACAGAGCCCGACAGGGCCTGACAGAGCCCAGTAGAGCCCGACAGAGCCCGACAGGGCCCGACAGAGCCCGACAGAGCCCGACAGATCCGGACAGGGCCCAGTAGAGCCCGACAGAGCCCGACAGAGCCCGACAGAGCCCGACAGGGCCCGACAGAGCCCGACAGAGCCCGACAGAGCCCGACAGCGCCCGACAGCGCCCGACAGGGCCCAGTAGAGCCCGACAGAGCCCGACAGAGCCCGACAGAGCCCGACAGGGCCCGACAGAGCCCGACAGAGCCCGACAGAGCCCGAGAGGGCCCGACAGGGCCCAGTAGAGCCCGACAGAGCCCGACAGGGCCCGACAGAGCCCGACAGAGCCCGACAGAGCCCGACAGGGCCCAGTAGAGCCCGACAGAGCCCGACAGGGCCCGACAGAGCCCGACAGAGCCCGACAGAGCCCGACAGAGCCCGACAGGGCCCGACAGAGCCCGACAGGGCCCGACAGGGCCCGACAGAACCCGACAGAGCCCGACAGAGCCCGACAGGGCCCGACAGAGCCCGACAGGGCCCGACAGGGCCCAGTAGAGCCCGACAGAGCCCGACAGAGCCCGACAGAGCCCAGTAGAGCCCGACAGAGCCCGACAGAGCCCGACAGAGCCCGACAGAGCCCAGTAGAGCCCGACAGAGCCCGACAGGGGCCAGTAGAGCCCGACAGAGCCCGACAGAGCCCGACAGAGCCCGACAGAGCCCGACAGGGCCTGACAGGGCCCGACAGGGCCCAGTAGAGCCCGACAGAGCCCGACAGGGCCCGACAGAGCCCGACAGAGCCCGGCAGGGCCCAGTAGAGCCCGACAGAGCCCGACAGAGCCCGACAGAGCCCGACAGGGCCCGACAGAGCCCGACAGAGCCCGACAGGGCCCGACAGAGCCCGACAGGGCCCGACAGAGCCCGACAGAGCCCGACAGGGCCCCACAGAGCCCGACAGAGCCCGACAGGGCCCAGTAGAGCCCGACAGAGCCCGACAGAGCCCAACAGAGCCCGACAGGGCCCGACAGGGCCCCACAGAGCCCGACAGAGCCCGACAGGGCCCAGTAGAGCCCGACAGAGCCCGATAGAGCCCGACAGAGCCCGACAGAGCCCAGTAGAGCCCGACAGAGCCCGACAGAGCCCGACAGGGCCCGACAGGGCCCGACAGAGCCCGACAGAGCCCGACAGGGCCCGACAGGGCCCAGTAGAGCCCGACAGAGCCCGACAGAGCCCGACAGAGCACGACAGGGCCCGACAGGGCCCGACAGGGCCCAGTAGAGCCCGACAGAGCCCGACAGAGCCCGACAGAGCCCGACAGGGCCCGACAGAGCCCGACAGAGCCCGACAGGGCCCGACAGGGCCTGACAGAGCCCGACAGGGCCCGACAGAGCCCGACAGGGCCCGACAGGGCACGACAGAGCCCGACAGGGCCCGACAGGGCCCAGTAGAGCCCGACAGAGCCTGACAGAGCCCGACAGAGCCCAGTAGAGCCCGACAGAGCCCGACATAGCCCGACAGAGCCCAGTAGAGCCCGACAGAGCCCGACAGGGCCCGACAGAGCCCGACAGGGCCCGACAGAGCCCGACAGGGCCCAGTAGAGCCCGACAGGGCCCGACAGAGCCCGACAGAGCCCGACAGAGTCCGACAGGGCCCAGTAGAGCCCGACAGAGCCCGACAGAGCCCGACAGAGCCCGACAGGGCCCGACAGAGCCCGACAGAGCCCGACAGGGCCCGACAGGGCCCAGTAGAGCCCGACAGAGCCGAGAGGGCCCGACAGAGCCCGACAGAGCCCGATAGAGCCCGACAGAGCCCGACAGGGCCCGACAGAGCCCGACAGAGCCCGACAGGGCCCAGTAGAGACCGACAGAGCCCGACAGAGCCCGACAGAACCCGACAGGGCCTAGTAGAGCCCGACAGAGCCCGACAGAGCCCGACAGAGCCCGACAGGGCCCGACAGAGCCCGACAGAGCCCGACAGAGCCCGACAGGGCCCAGTAGAGCCCGACAGAGCCCGACAGAGCCCGACAGAGCCCGACAGGGCCCGACAGGGCCCAGTAGAGCCCGACAGAGCCCGACAGGGCCCGACAGAGCCCGACAGAGCCCGACAGAGCCGGACAGGGGCCAGTAGAGCCCGACAGAGCCCGACAGAGCCCGACAGAGCCCGACAGGGCCCGACAGAGCCCGACAGAGCCCGACAGAGCCCGACAGCGCCCGACAGGGCCCAGTAGAGCCCGACAGAGCCCGACAGAGCCCGACAGAGCCCGACAGGGCCCGACAGAGCCCGACAGAGCCCGACAGAGCCCGACAGGGCCCGACAGGGCCCAGTAGAGCCCGACAGAGCCCGACAGGGCCCGACAGAGCCCGACAGAGCCCGACAGAGCCCGACAGGGCCCAGTAGAGCCCGACAGAGCCCGACAGAGCCCGACAGGGCCCGACAGAGCCCGACAGGGCCCGACAGGGCCCGACAGAGCCCGACAGGGCCCGACAAAACCCGACAGAGCCCGACAGAGCCCGACAGGGCCCGACAGGGCCCAGTAGAGCCCGACAGAGCCCGACAGAGCCCGACAGAGCCCAGTAGAGCCCGACAGAGCCCGACAGAGCCCGACAGAGCCCAGTAGAGCCCGACAGAGCCCGACAGGGCCCGACAGGGCCCGACAGGGCCCAGTAGAGCCCGACAGAGCCCGACAGAGCCCGACAGGGCCCGACAGAGCCCGACAGGGCCCAGTAGAGCCCGACAGAGCCCGACAGAGCCCGACAGAACCCGTCAGAGACCGACAGAGCCCGACAGAGCCCGACAGATCCCGACAGAGTCCGACAGGGCCCAGTAGAGCCCGACAGAGCCCGACAGAGCCCGACATAGCCCGACAGGGCCCGACAGAGCCCGACAGAGCCCGACAGGGCCCGACAGGGCCCAGTAGAGCCCGACAGAGCCGAGAGGGCCCGACAGAGCCCGACAGAGCCCGACAGAGCCCGACAGAGCCCGACAGGGCCCGACAGAGCCCGACAGAGCCCGACAGGGCCCAGTAGAGCCCGACAGAGCCCGACAGAGCCCGACAGAGCCCGACAGGGCCCAGTAGAGACCGACAGAGCCCGACAGAGCCCGACAGAGCCCGACAGGGCCCGACAGAGCCCGACAGAGCCCGACAGGGCCCGACAGGGCCTGACAGAGCCCGACAGGGCCCGACAGAGCCCGACAGGGCCCGACAGGGCACGACAGAGCCCGACAGGGCCCGACAGGGCCCAGTAGAGCCCGACAGAGCCCGACAGAGCCCGACAGAGCCCAGTAGAGCCCGACAGAGCCCGACAGAGCCCGACAGAGCCCAGTAGAGCCCGACAGAGCCCGACAGGGCCCGACAGGGTCCGACAGGGCCCAGTAGAGCCCGACAGAGCCCGACAGAGCCCGACAGGGCCCGACAGAGCCCGACAGGGCCCAGTAGAGCCCGACAGAGCCCGACAGAGCCCGACAGAACCCGTCAGAGCCCGACAGAGCCCGACAGAGCCCGACAGAGCCCGACAGAGTCCGACAGGGCCCAGTAGAGCCCGACAGAGCCCGACAGAGCCCGACAGAGCCCGACAGGGCCCGACAGAGCCCGACAGAGCCCGACAGGGCCCGACAGGGCCCAGTAGAGCCCGACAGAGCCGAGAGGGCCCGACAGAGCCCGACAGAGCCCGACAGAGCCCGACAGGGCCCGACAGGGCCCGACAGAGCCCGACAGGGCCCAGTAGAGCCCGACAGAGCCCGACAGAGCCCGACAGAACCCGACAGGGCCCAGTAGAGCCCGACAGAGCCCGACAGAGCCCGACAGAGCCCGACAGGGCCCGACAGAGCCCGACAGAGCCCGACAGAGCCCGACAGCGCCCGACAGGGCCCAGTAGAGCCCGACAGAGCCCGACAGAGCCCGACAGGGCCCGACAGAGCCCGACAGAGCCCGACAGAGCCCGACAGGGCCCGACAGGGCCCAGTAGAGCCCGACAGAGCCCGACAGGGCCCGACAGAGCCCGACAGAGCCCGACAGAGCCGGACAGGGCCCAGTAGAGCCCGACAGAGCCCGACAGAGCCCGACAGAGCCCGACAGGGCCCGACAGAGCCCGACAGAGCCCGACAGCGCCCGACAGGGCCCAGTAGAGCCCGACAGAGCCCGACAGGGCCCAGTAGAGCCCGACAGAGCCCGACAGAGCCCGACAGAGCCCGACAGGGCCCGACAGAGCCCGACAGAGCCCGACAGGGCCCGACAGGGCCCAGTAGAGCCCGACAGAGCCCGACAGGGCCCGACAGAGCCCGACAGAGCCCGACAGAGCCCGACAGGGCCCAGTAGAGCCCGACAGAGCCCGACAGAGCCCGACAGAGCCCGACAGGGCCCGACAGAGCCCGACAGAGCCCGACAGGGCCCGACAGAGCCCGACAGGGCCCGACAGAGCCCGACAGAGCCCGACAGGGCCCGACAGAGCCCGACAGAGCCCGACAGGGCCCAGTAGAGCCCGACAGAGCCCGACAGAGCCCGACAGAGCCCAGTAGAGCCCGACAGAGCCCGACAGAGCCCGACAGAGTCCGACAGGGCCCGACAGAGCCCGACAGGGCCCGACAGGGCCCGACAGAGCCCGACAGAGCCCGACAGGGCCCGACAGAGCCCGACAGGGCCCAGTAGAGCCCGACACAGCCCGACAGAGCCCGACAGGGGCCGACAGGGCCCGACAGGGCCCAGTAGAGCCCGACAGAGCCCGACAGAGCCCAGTAGAGCCCAGTAGAGCCCGACAGAGCCCGACAGAGCCCGACAGAGCCCGACAGAGCCCGACAGAGCCCGACAGCCCGACAGGGCCCGACAGGGCCCGACAGGGCCCAGTAGAGCCCGACAGAGCCCGACAGAGGCTGACAGAGCCCGACAGGGTCCGACAGGGCCCGACAGTGCCCAGTAGAGCCCGAAAGAGCCCGACAGAGCCCAGTAGAGCCCAGTAGAGCCCGACAGGGCCCGACAGGGCCCGACAGGGCCCAGTAGAGCCCGACAGAGCCCGACAGAGGCTGACAGAGCCCGACAGGGCCCGACAGGGCCCGACAGAGCCCGACAGAGCCCGACAGGGCCCAGTAGAGCCCGACAGAGCCCGACAGAGCCCGACAGAGCCCGACAGAGCCCGACAGAGCCCGACAGGGCCCGACAGAGCCCAGTAGAGCCCGACAGAGCCCGACAGGGCCCGACAGAGCCCGACAGAGCCCGACAGATCCGGACAGGGCCCAGTAGAGCCCGACAGAGCCCGACAGAGCCCGACAGAGCCCGACAGGGCCCGACAGAGCCCGACAGAGCCCGACAGAGCCCGACAGCGCCCGACAGCGCCCGACAGGGCCCAGTAGAGCCCGACAGAGCCCGACAGGGCCCGACAGAGCCCGACAGGGCCCGACAGAGCCCGACAGAGCCCGACAGAGCCCGAGAGGGCCCGACAGGGCCCAGTAGAGCCCGACAGAGCCCGACAGGGCCCGACAGAGCCCGACAGAGCCCGACAGAGCCCGACAGGGCCCAGTAGAGCCCGACAGAGCCCGACAGGGCCCGACAGAGCCCGACAGAGCCCGACAGAGCCCGACAGAGCCCGACAGGGCCCGACAGAGCCCGACAGGGCCCGACAGGGCCCGACAGAACCCGACAGAGCCCGACAGAGCCCGACAGGGCCCGACAGAGCCCGACAGGGCCCGACAGGGCCCAGTAGAGCCCGACAGAGCCCGACAGAGCCCGACAGAGCCCAGTAGAGCCCGACAGAGCCCGACAGAGCCCGACAGAGCCCAGTAGAGCCCGACAGAGCCCGACAGAGCCCGACAGAGCCCAGTAGAGCCCGACAGAGCCCGACAGAGCCCGACAGGGCCCAGTAGAGCCCGACAGAGCCCGATAGAGCCCGACAGAGCCCGACAGAGCCCAGTAGAGCCCGACAGAGCCCGACAGAGCCCGACAGGGCCCGACAGGGCCCGACAGAGCCCGACAGAGCCCGACAGGGCCCGACAAGGCCCAGTAGAGCCCGACAGAGCCCGACAGAGCCCGACAGAGCACGACAGGGCCCGACAGGGCCCGACAGGGCCCAGTAGAGCCCGACAGAGCCCGACAGAGCCCGACAGAGCCCGACAGGGCCCGACAGAGCCCGACAGAGCCCGACAGGGCCCGACAGGGCCTGACAGAGCCCGACAGGGCCCGACAGAGCCCGACAGGGCCCGACAGGGCACGACAGAGCCCGACAGGGCCCGACAGGGCCCAGTAGAGCCCGACAGAGCCTGACAGAGCCCGACAGAGCCCAGTAGAGCCCGACAGAGCCCGACATAGCCCGACAGAGCCCAGTAGAGCCCGACAGAGCCCGACAGGGCCCGACAGAGCCCGACAGGGCCCGACAGAGCCCGACAGGGCCCAGTAGAGCCCGACAGGGCCCGACAGAGCCCGACAGAGCCCGACAGGGTCCGACAGGGCCCAGTAGAGCCCGACAGAGCCCGACAGAGCCCGACAGAGCCCGACAGGGCCCGACAGAGCCCGACAGAGCCCGACAGGGCCCGACAGGGCCCAGTAGAGCCGACAGAGCCGAGAGGGCCCGACAGAGCCCGACAGAGCCCGATAGAGCCCGACAGAGCCCGACAGGGCCCGACAGAGCCCGACAGAGCCCGACAGGGCCCAGTAGAGCCCGACAGAGCCCGACAGAGCCCGACAGAACCCGACAGGGCCTAGTAGAGCCCGACAGAGCCCGACAGAGCCCGACAGAGCCCGACAGGGCCCGACAGAGCCCGACAGAGCCCGACAGAGCCCGACAGGGCCCAGTAGAGCCCGACAGAGCCCGACAGAGCCCGACAGAGCCCGACAGGGCCCGACAGGGCCCAGTAGAGCCCGACAGAGCCCGACAGGGCCCGACAGAGCCCGACAGAGCCCGACAGAGCCGGACAGGGGCCAGTAGAGCCCGACAGAGCCCGACAGAGCCCGACAGAGCCCGACAGGGCCCGACAGAGCCCGACAGAGCCCGACAGAGCCCGACAGCGCCCGACAGGGCCCAGTAGAGCCCGACAGAGCCCGACAGAGCCCGACAGAGCCCGACAGGGCCCGACAGAGCCCGACAGAGCCCGACAGAGCCCGACAGGGCCCGACAGGGCCCAGTAGAGCCCGACAGAGCCCGACAGGGCCCGACAGAGCCCGACAGAGCCCGACAGAGCCCGACAGGGCCCAGTAGAGCCCGACAGAGCCCGACAGAGCCCGACAGGGCCCGACAGAGCCCGACAGGGCCCGACAGGGCCCGACAGAGCCCGACAGGGCCCGACAAAACCCGACAGAGCCCGACAGAGCCCGACAGGGCCCGACAGGGCCCAGTAGAGCCCGACAGAGCCCGACAGAGCCCGACAGAGCCCAGTAGAGCCCGACAGAGCCCGACAGAGCCCGACAGAGCCCAGTAGAGCCCGACAGAGCCCGACAGGGCCCGACAGGGCCCGACACGGCCCAGTAGAGCCCGACAGAGCCCGACAGAGCCCGACAGGGCCCGACAGAGCCCGACAGGGCCCAGTAGAGCCCGACAGAGCCCGACAGAGCCCGACAGAACCCGTCAGAGACCGACAGAGCCCGACAGAGCCCGACAGATCCCGACAGAGTCCGACAGGGCCCAGTAGAGCCCGACAGAGCCCGACAGAGCCCGACATAGCCCGACAGGGCCCGACAGAGCCCGACAGAGCCCGACAGGGCCCGACAGGGCCCAGTAGAGCCCGACAGAGCCGAGAGGGCCCGACAGAGCCCGACAGAGCCCGACAGAGCCCGACAGAGCCCGACAGGGCCGACAGAGCCCGACAGAGCCCGACAGGGCCCAGTAGAGCCCGACAGAGCCCGACAGAGCCCGACAGAGCCCGACAGGGCCCAGTAGAGACCGACAGAGCCCGACAGAGCCCGACAGAGCCCGACAGGGCCCGACAGAGCCCGACAGAGCCCGACAGGGCCCGACAGGGCCTGACAGAGCCCGACAGGGCCCGACAGAGCCCGACAGGGCCCGACAGGGCACGACAGAGCCCGACAGGGCCCGACAGGGCCCAGTAGAGCCCGACAGAGCCCGACAGAGCCCGACAGAGCCCAGTAGAGCCCGACAGAGCCCGACAGAGCCCGACAGAGCCCAGTAGAGCCCGACAGAGCCCGACAGGGCCCGACAGGGTCCGACAGGGCCCAGTAGAGCCCGACAGAGCCCGACAGAGCCCGACAGGGCCCGACAGAGCCCGACAGGGCCCAGTAGAGCCCGACAGAGCCCGACAGAGCCCGACAGAACCCGTCAGAGCCCGACAGAGCCCGACAGAGCCCGACAGAGCCCGACAGAGTCCGACAGGGCCCAGTAGAGCCCGACAGAGCCCGACAGAGCCCGACAGAGCCCGACAGGGCCCGACAGAGCCCGACAGAGCCCGACAGGGCCCGACAGGGCCCAGTAGAGCCCGACAGAGCCGAGAGGGCCCGACAGAGCCCGACAGAGCCCGACAGAGCCCGACAGGGCCCGACAGGGCCCGACAGAGCCCGACAGGGCCCAGTAGAGCCCGACAGAGCCCGACAGAGCCCGACAGAACCCGACAGGGCCCAGTAGAGCCCGACAGAGCCCGACAGAGCCCGACAGAGCCCGACAGGGCCCGACAGAGCCCGACAGAGCCCGACAGAGCCCGACAGCGCCCGACAGGGCCCAGTAGAGCCCGACAGAGCCCGACAGAGCCCGACAGGGCCCGACAGAGCCCGACAGAGCCCGACAGAGCCCGACAGGGCCCGACAGGGCCCAGTAGAGCCCGACAGAGCCCGACAGGGCCCGACAGAGCCCGACAGAGCCCGACAGAGCCGGACAGGGCCCAGTAGAGCCCGACAGAGCCCGACAGAGCCCGACAGAGCCCGACAGGGCCCGACAGAGCCCGACAGAGCCCGACAGCGCCCGACAGGGCCCAGTAGAGCCCGACAGAGCCCGACAGGGCCCAGTAGAGCCCGACAGAGCCCGACAGAGCCCGACAGAGCCCGACAGGGCCCGACAGAGCCCGACAGAGCCCGACAGGGCCCGACAGGGCCCAGTAGAGCCCGACAGAGCCCGACAGGGCCCGACAGAGCCCGACAGAGCCCGACAGAGCCCGACAGGGCCCAGTAGAGCCCGACAGAGCCCGACAGAGCCCGACAGAGCCCGACAGGGCCCGACAGAGCCCGACAGAGCCCGACAGGGCCCGACAGAGCCCGACAGGGCCCGACAGAGCCCGACAGAGCCCGACAGGGCCCGACAGAGCCCGACAGAGCCCGACAGGGCCCAGTAGAGCCCGACAGAGCCCGACAGAGCCCGACAGAGCCCAGTAGAGCCCGACAGAGCCCGACAGAGCCCGACAGAGTCCGACAGGGCCCGACAGAGCCCGACAGGGCCCGACAGAGCCCGACAGAGCCCGACAGAGCCCGACAGGGCCCGACAGAGCCCGACAGGGCCCAGTAGAGCCCGACACAGCCCGACAGAGCCCGACAGGGGCCGACAGGGCCCGACAGGGCCCAGTAGAGCCCGACAGAGCCCGACAGAGCCCAGTAGAGCCCAGTAGAGCCCGACAGAGCCCGACAGAGCCCGACAGAGCCCGACAGAGCCCGACAGAGCCCGACAGCCCGACAGGGCCCGACAGGGCCCGACAGGGCCCAGTAGAGCCCGACAGAGCCCGACAGAGGCTGACAGAGCCCGACAGGGTCCGACAGGGCCCGACAGTGCCCAGTAGAGCCCGAAAGAGCCCGACAGAGCCCAGTAGAGCCCAGTAGAGCCCGACAGGGCCCGACAGGGCCCGACAGGGCCCAGTAGAGCCCGACAGAGCCCGACAGAGGCTGACAGAGCCCGACAGGGCCCGACAGGGCCCGACAGAGCCCGACAGAGCCCGACAGGGCCCAGTAGAGCCCGACAGAGCCCGACAGAGCCCGACAGAGCCCGACAGAGCCCGACAGAGCCCGACAGGGCCCGACAGAGCCCAGTAGAGCCCGACAGAGCCCGACAGGGCCCGACAGAGCCCGACAGAGCCCGACAGATCCGGACAGGGCCCAGTAGAGCCCGACAGAGCCCGACAGAGCCCGACAGAGCCCGACAGGGCCCGACAGAGCCCGACAGAGCCCGACAGAGCCCGACAGCGCCCGACAGCGCCCGACAGGGCCCAGTAGAGCCCGACAGAGCCCGACAGAGCCCGACAGAGCCCGACAGGGCCCGACAGAGCCCGACAGAGCCCGACAGAGCCCGAGAGGGCCCGACAGGGCCCAGTAGAGCCCGACAGAGCCCGACAGGGCCCGACAGAGCCCGACAGAGCCCGACAGAGCCCGACAGGGCCCAGTAGAGCCCGACAGAGCCCGACAGGGCCCGACAGAGCCCGACAGAGCCCGACAGAGCCCGACAGAGCCCGACAGGGCCCGACAGAGCCCGACAGGGCCCGACAGGGCCCGACAGAACCCGACAGAGCCCGACAGAGCCCGACAGGGCCCGACAGAGCCCGACAGGGCCCGACAGGGCCCAGTAGAGCCCGACAGAGCCCGACAGAGCCCGACAGAGCCCAGTAGAGCCCGACAGAGCCCGACAGAGCCCGACAGAGCCCAGTAGAGCCCGACAGAGCCCGACAGAGCCCGACAGAGCCCAGTAGAGCCCGACAGAGCCCGACAGAGCCCGACAGGGCCCAGTAGAGCCCGACAGAGCCCGACAGAGCCCGACAGGGCCCGACAGAGCCCGACAGGGCCCAGTAGAGCCCGACAGAGCCCGACAGAGCCCGACAGAACCCGTCAGAGCCCGACAGAGCCCGACAGAGCCCGAGAGAGCCCGACAGAGTCCGACAGGGCCCAGTAGAGCCCGACAGAGCCCGACAGAGCCCGACATAGCCCGACAGGGCCCGACAGAGCCCGACAGAGCCTGACAGGGCCCGACAGGGCCCAGTAGAGCCCGACAGAGCCGAGAGGGCCCGACAGAGCCCGACAGAGCCCGACAGAGCCCGACAGAGCCCGACAGGGCCCAGTAGAGCCCGACAGAGCCCGACAGAGCCCGACAGAACCCGACAGGGCCCAGTAGAGCCCGACAGAGCCCGACAGAGCCCGACAGAGCCCGACAGGGCCCGACAGAGCCCGACAGAGCCCGACAGGGCCCGACAGGGCCTGACAGAGCCCGACAGGGCCCGACAGGGCCCGACAGAGCCCGACAGGGCCCGACAGAGCCCGACAGGGACCGACAGGGCCCAGTAGAGCCCGACAGAGCCCGACAAAGCCCGACAGGGCCCGACAGAGCCCGACAGGGCCCAGTAGAGCCCGACAGAGCCCGACAGGGCCCGACAGGGCCCAGTAGAGCCCGACAGAGCCCGACAGAGCCCGACAGAGCCCGACAGAGCCCGACAGGGCACGACAGAGCCCGACAGGGCCCGACAGGGCCCAGTAGAGCCCGACAGAGCCCGACAGACCCCGACAGGGCCCGACAGAGCCCGATAGAGCCCGACAGAGCCCGACAGAGCCCAGTAGAGCCCGACAGAGCCCGACAGGGCCCGACAGAGCCCGACAGAGCCCGACAGAGCCCGACAGCGCCCGACAGGGCCCAGTAGAGCCCGACAGAGCCCGACAGAGCCCGACAGAGGCCGACAGGGCCCGACAGAGCCCGACAGAGCCCGACAGAGCCCGACAGGGCCCGACAGGGCCCAGTAGAGCCCGACAGAGCCCCTCAGGGCCCGACAGAGCCCGACAGAGCCCGACAGAGCCCGACAGAGCCCAGTAGAGCCCGACAGAGCCCGACAGAGCCCGACAGGGCCCGACAGAGCCCGACAGAGCCCGACAGAGCCCGACAGGGCCCGTCAGAACCCAACAGAGCCCGACAGAGCCCGATAGGGCCCGACAGAGCCCGACAGAGCCCGACAGGGCCCAGTAGAGCCCGACAGAGCCCGACAGAGCCCGACAGAGCCCAGTAGAGCCCGACAGAGCCCGACAGAGCCCGACAGAGTCCGACAGGGCCCGACAGAGCCCGACAGGGCCCGACAGGGCCCGACAGAGCCCGACAGAGCCCGACAGGGCCCGACAGAGCCCGACAGGGCCCAGTAGAGCCCGACAGTGCCCGACAGAGCCCAGTAGAGCCCAGTAGATCCCGACAGAGCCCGACAGAGCCCGACAGAGCCCGACAGGGCCCGACAGAGCCCGACAGAGCCCGACAGGGCCCGACAGGGCCCGACAGGGCCCGACAGAGCCCGACAGGGCCCAGTAGAGCCCGACAGAGCCCGACAGAGCCCGACAGAGCCCGACAGGGCCCGACAGGGCCCGACAGGGCCCGACAGGGCCCGACAGAGCCCGACAGAGCCCGACAGGGCCCGACAGAGCCCGACAGAGCCCGACAGAGCCCGACAGGGCCCGACAGAGCCCGACAGGGCCCAGTAGAGCCCGATAGAGCCCGACAGAGCCCGACAGAGCCCGACAGGGCCCGAAAGAGCCCGACAGACCCCGACAGGGCCCGACAGGGCCCGACAGGGCCCGACAGAGCCCGACAGGGCCCGATAGAGCCCGACAGGGCCCGACAGAGCCCGACAGAGCCCGACAGGGCCCGACAGAGCCCGACAGAGCCCGACAGAGCCCGACAGGGACCAGTAGAGCCCGACAGAGCCCAGTAGAGCCCAGTAGAGCCCGACAGAGCCCGACAGAGCCCGACAGAGCCCGACAGGGCCCGACAGGGCCCAGTAGAGCCCGACAGAGCCCGACAGGGCCCGACAGAGCCCGACAGAGCCCGACAGGGCCCAGTAGAGCCCGACAGAGCCCGACAGAGCCCGACAGAGCCCGACAGGGCCCGACAGAGCCCGACAGAGCCCGACAGGGCCCGACAGAGCCCGACAGGGCCCGACAGAGCCCGACAGAGCCCGACAGGGCCCCACAGAGCCCGACAGAGCCCGACAGGGCCCAGTAGAGCCCGACAGAGCCCGACAGAGCCCGACAGAGCCCGACAGAGCGCAGTAGAGCCCGACAGAGCCCGACAGAGCCCAACAGAGCCCGACAGGGCCCGACAGGGCCCGACAGAGCCCGACAGAGCCCGACAGGGCCCAGTAGAGCCCGACAGAGCCCGATAGAGCCCGACAGAGCCCGACAGAGCCCAGTAGAGCCCGACAGAGCCCGACAGAGCCCGACAGGGCCCGACAGGGCCCGACAGAGCCCGACAGAGCCCGACAGGGCCCGACAGAGCCCGACAGAGCCCGACAGGGCCCGACAGGGCCTGACAGAGCCCGACAGGGCCCGACAGGGCCCGACAGAGCCCGACAGGGCCCGACAGAGCCCGACAGGGACCGACAGGGCCCAGTAGAGCCCGACAGAGCCCGACAAAGCCCGACAGGGCCCGACAGAGCCCGACAGGGCCCAGTAGAGCCCGACAGAGCCCGACAGGGCCCGACAGGGCCCAGTAGAGCCCGACAGAGCCCGACAGAGCCCGACAGAGCCCGACAGAGCCCGACAGGGCACGACAGAGCCCGACAGGGCCCGACAGGGCCCAGTAGAGCCCGACAGAGCCCGACAGACCCCGACAGGGCCCGACAGAGCCCGATAGAGCCCGACAGAGCCCGACAGAGCCCAGTAGAGCCCGACAGAGCCCGACAGGGCCCGACAGAGCCCGACAGAGCCCGACAGAGCCCGACAGCGCCCGACAGGGCCCAGTAGAGCCCGACAGAGCCCGACAGAGCCCGACAGAGGCCGACAGGGCCCGACAGAGCCCGACAGAGCCCGACAGAGCCCGACAGGGCCCGACAGGGCCCAGTAGAGCCCGACAGAGCCCCTCAGGGCCCGACAGAGCCCGACAGAGCCCGACAGAGCCCGACAGAGCCCAGTAGAGCCCGACAGAGCCCGACAGAGCCCGACAGGGCCCGACAGAGCCCGACAGAGCCCGACAGAGCCCGACAGGGCCCGTCAGAACCCAACAGAGCCCGACAGAGCCCGATAGGGCCCGACAGAGCCCGACAGAGCCCGACAGGGCCCAGTAGAGCCCGACAGAGCCCGACAGAGCCCGACAGAGCCCAGTAGAGCCCGACAGAGCCCGACAGAGCCCGACAGAGTCCGACAGGGCCCGACAGAGCCCGACAGGGCCCGACAGGGCCCGACAGAGCCCGACAGAGCCCGACAGGGCCCGACAGAGCCCGACAGGGCCCAGTAGAGCCCGACAGTGCCCGACAGAGCCCAGTAGAGCCCAGTAGATCCCGACAGAGCCCGACAGAGCCCGACAGAGCCCGACAGGGCCCGACAGAGCCCGACAGAGCCCGACAGGGCCCGACAGGGCCCGACAGGGCCCGACAGAGCCCGACAGGGCCCAGTAGAGCCCGACAGAGCCCGACAGAGCCCGACAGAGCCCGACAGGGCCCGACAGGGCCCGACAGGGCCCGACAGGGCCCGACAGAGCCCGACAGAGCCCGACAGGGCCCGACAGAGCCCGACAGAGCCCGACAGAGCCCGACAGGGCCCGACAGAGCCCGACAGGGCCCAGTAGAGCCCGATAGAGCCCGACAGAGCCCGACAGAGCCCGACAGGGCCCGAAAGAGCCCGACAGACCCCGACAGGGCCCGACAGGGCCCGACAGGGCCCGACAGAGCCCGACAGGGCCCGATAGAGCCCGACAGGGCCCGACAGAGCCCGACAGAGCCCGACAGGGCCCGACAGAGCCCGACAGAGCCCGACAGAGCCCGACAGGGACCAGTAGAGCCCGACAGAGCCCAGTAGAGCCCAGTAGAGCCCGACAGAGCCCGACAGAGCCCGACAGAGCCCGACAGGGCCCGACAGGGCCCAGTAGAGCCCGACAGAGCCCGACAGGGCCCGACAGAGCCCGACAGAGCCCGACAGGGCCCAGTAGAGCCCGACAGAGCCCGACAGAGCCCGACAGAGCCCGACAGGGCCCGACAGAGCCCGACAGAGCCCGACAGGGCCCGACAGAGCCCGACAGGGCCCGACAGAGCCCGACAGAGCCCGACAGGGCCCCACAGAGCCCGACAGAGCCCGACAGGGCCCAGTAGAGCCCGACAGAGCCCGACAGAGCCCGACAGAGCCCGACAGAGCGCAGTAGAGCCCGACAGAGCCCGACAGAGCCCAACAGAGCCCGACAGGGCCCGACAGGGCCCGACAGAGCCCGACAGAGCCCGACAGGGCCCAGTAGAGCCCGACAGAGCCCGATAGAGCCCGACAGAGCCCGACAGAGCCCAGTAGAGCCCGACAGAGCCCGACAGAGCCCGACAGGGCCCGACAGGGCCCGACAGAGCCCGACAGAGCCCGACAGGGCCCGACAGAGCCCAGTAGAGCCCGACAGAGCCCGACAGAGCCCGACAGAGCCCGACAGGGCCCGACAGGGCCCAGTAGAGCCCGACAGAGCCCGACAGAGCCCGACAGAGCCCGACAGGGCCCGACAGAGCCCGACAGAGCCCGACAGGGCCCGACAGGGCCTGACAGAGCCCGACAGGGCCCGACAGAGCCCGACAGGGCCCGACAGGGCACGACAGAGCCCGACAGGGCCCGACAGGGCCCAGTAGAGCCCGACAGAGCCCGACAGAGCCCGACAGAGCCCGACAGGGCCCGACAGGGCCCAGTAGAGCCCGACAGAGCCCGACAGAGCCCGACAGAGCCCAGTAGAGCCCAGTAGAGCCCGACAGAGCCCGACACACCCCGACAGAGCCCGACAGAGCCCGACAGGGCCCGACAGAGCCCGACAGAGCCCGACAGAGCCCGACAGGGCCCAGTAGAGCCCGACAGAGCCCGACAGAGCCCGACAGAGCCCGACAGGGACCGACAGAGCCCGACAGAGCCCGACAGAGCCCGACAGGGCCCGACAGGGCCCGACAGAGCCCGACAGGGCCCGACAGAGCCCGACTGAGCCCGACAGAGCCCGACAGGGCCCAGTAGAGCCCAGGAGAACCCGAAAGAGCCCAGTAGAGCCCGACAGAGCCCGACAGAGCCCGACAGAGCCCGACAGAGCCCGACAGGGCCCAGTAGAGCCCGACAGAGCCCGACAGAGCCCGACAGAGCCCGACAGGGCCCAGTAGAGCCCGACAGAGCCTGACAGAACCCGTCAGAGCCCGACAGAGCCCGACAGAGCCCGACAGAGTCCGACAGGGCCCAGTAGAGCCCGACAGAGCCCGACAGAGCCCGACAGAGCCCGACAGGGCCCGACAGGGCCCGACAGAGCCCGACAGAGCCCGACAGGGCCCGACAGGGCCCAGTAGAGCCCGACAGAGCCCGAGAGGGCCCGACAGAGCCCGACAGAGCCCGACAGAGCCCGACAGGGCCCGACAGAGCCCGACAGAGCCCGACAGAGCCCGACAGGGCCCGACAGGGCCCAGTAGAGCCCGACAGAGCCCGACAGAGCCCGACAGAACCCGACAGGGCCCGACAGGGCCCGACAGAACCCGCCAGAGCCCGACAGAGCCCGACAGCGCCCGACAGGGCCCAGTAGAGCCCGACAGAGCCCGACAGAGCCCGACAGAGCCCGACAGGGCCCGACAGGGCCCGACAGAGCCCGACAGGGCCCGACAGAGCCCGACAGAGCCCGACAGAGCCCGACAGGGCCCGACAGAGCCCGACAGAGCCCGACAGGGCCCAGTAGAGCCCTGCAGAGCCCGACAGAGCCCGACAGAGCCCGAAAGAGCCCAGTAGAGCCCGACAGAGCCCGACAGAGCCCGACAGAGCCCGAAAGGGCCCGACAGAGCCCGACAGGGCCCGACAGAGCCCGACAGAGCCCGACAGAGCCCGACAGGGCCCGACAGAGCCCGACAGAGCCCGACAGGGCCCGACAGGGCCCGACAGAGCCCGACAGAGCCCTACAGGGCCCAGTAGAGACCGACAGAGCCCGACAGAGCCCAGTAGAGCCCAGTAGAGCCCGACAGAGCCCGACAGAGCCCGACAGAGCCCGACAGAACCCGACAGAGCCCGACAGAGACCAGTTGAGCCCGACAGAGCCCGACAGAGCCCGACAGAGCCCGACAGGGCCCGACAGGTCCCAGTAGAGCCCGACAGAGCCCGACAGAGCCCGACAGAGCCCGACAGAGCCCAGTAGAGCCCGACAGAGCCCGACAGAGCCCGACAGAGCCCGACAGGGCCCGACAGAGCCCGACAGGGCCCGACAGGGCCCGACAGGGCCCGACAGAGCCCAGTAGAGCCCGACAGAGCCCGACAGAGCCCGACAGAGCCCGACAGGGCCCAGTAGAGCCCAGTAGAGCCCGACAGAGCCCAGTAGAGCCCGACAGAGCCCGACAGAGCCCGACAGAGCCCCACAGGGCCCGACAGGGCCCGACAGAGCCCGACAGGGCCCGACAGAGCCCGACAGAGCCCGACAGAGCCCGACAGGGCCCGACAGAGCCTGACAGAGCCCGACAGGGCCCAGTAGAGCCCGACAGAGCCCGACAGAGCCCGACAGGGCCCGACAGAGCCCAGTAGAGCCCGACAGAGCCCGACAGAGCCCGACAGGGCCCGACAGAGCCCGACAGAGCCCGACAGAGCCCGACAGGGCCCGACAGGGCCCGACAGGGCCCGACAGAGCCCAGTAGAGCCCGACAGAGGCCGACAGAGCCCGACAGAGCCCGACAGGGCCCAGTAGAGCCCGACAGAGCCCGACAGAGCCCGACAGAACCCGTCAGAGCCCGACAGAGCCCGACAGAGCCCGACAGAGCCCGACAGAGTCCGACAGGGCCCAGTAGATCCCGATAGAGCCCGACAGAGCCCGACAGAGCCCGACAGGGCCCGACAGAGCCCGACAGAGCCCAACAGGGCCCGACAGGGCCCGACAGGGCCCGACAGAGCCCGACAGGGCCCGACAGGGCCCGACAGAGCCCGACAGGGCCCAGTAGAGCCCGACAGAGCCCGACAGAGCCCGACAGAGCCCGACAGGGCCCGACAGAGCCCGACAGAGCCCGACAGGGCCCGACAGGGCCTGACAGAGCCCGACAGGGCCCGACAGAGCCCGACAGGGCCCGACAGGGCACGACAGAGCCCGACAGGGACCGACAGGGCCCAGTAGAGCCCGACAGAGCCCGACAAAGCCCGACAGGGCCCGACAGAGCCCGACAGGGCCCAGTAGAGCCCGACAGAGCCCGACAGGGCCCGACAGGGCCCAGTAGAGCCCGACAGAGCCCGACAGAGCCCGACAGAGCCCGACAGAGCCCGACAGGGCACGACAGGGCACGACAGAGCCCGACAGGGCCCGACAGGGCCCAGTAGAGCCCGACAGAGCCCGACAGACCCCGACAGGGCCCGACAGAGCCCGACAGAGCCCGACAGCTCCCGACAGGGCCCAGTAGAGCCCGACAGAGCCCGACAGAGCCCGACAGGGCCCGACAGAGCCCGACAGAGCCCGACAGAGCCCGACAGGGCCCAGTAGAGCCCGACAGAGCCCGACAGGGCCCGACAGAGCCCGACAGAGCCCGACAGAGCCGGACAGGGCCCAGTAGAGCCCGACAGAGCCCGACAGAGCCCGACAGAGCCCGACAGGGCCCGACAGAGCCCGACAGAGCCCGACAGAGCCCGACAGCGCCCGACAGGGCCCAGTAGAGCCCGACAGAGCCCGACAGAGCCCGACAGAGCCCGACAGGGCCCGACAGAGCCCGACAGAGCCCGACAGAGCCCGACAGGGCCCAGTAGAGCCCGACAGAGCCCGACAGGGCCCGACAGAGCCCGACAGAGCCCGACAGAGCCCGACAGGGCCCAGTAGAGCCCGACAGAGCCCGACAGAGCCCGACAGAGCCCGACAGGGCCCGACAGAGCCCGACAGAGCCCGACAGAGCCCGACAGGGCCCGACAGAGCCCGACAGGGCCCGACAGAACCCGACAGAGCCCGACAGAGCCCGACAGGGCCCGACAGGGCCCGACAGAGCCCGACAGGGCCCAGTAGAGCCCGACAGAGCCCGACAGAGCCCGACAGAGCCCAGTAGAGCCCGACAGAACCCGACAGAGCCCGACAGAGTCCGACAGGGCCCGACAGAGCCCGACAGGGCCCGACAGGGCCCGACAGAGCCCGACAGAGCCCGACAGGGCCCGACAGAGCCCGACAGGGCCCAGTAGAGCCCGACAGAGCCCGACAGAGCCCGACAGGGCCCGACAGGGCCCGACAGGGCCCAGTAGAGCCCGACAGAGCCCGACAGAGCCCAGTAGAGCCCAGTAGAGCCCGACAGAGCCCGACAGAGCCCGACAGAGCCCGACAGGGCCCGACAGAGCCCGACAGAGCCCGACAGGGCCCGAAAGGGCCCGACAGAGCCCGACAGGGTCCGACAGGGCCCGACAGGGCCCAGTAGAGCCCGAAAGAGCCCGACAGAGCCCAGTAGAGCCCAGTAGAGCCCGACAGGGCCCGACAGGGCCCGCCAGGGCCCAGTAGAGCCCGACAGAGCCCGACAGAGCCTGACAGAGCCCGACAGGGCCCGACAGGGCCCGACAGAGCCCGACAGAGCCCGACAGGGCCCAGTAGAGCCCGACAGAGCCCGACAGAGCCCGACAGGGCCCGACAGGGCCCGACAGAGCCCGACAGAGACGGACAGGGCCCGACAGAGCCCGACAGGGCCCGACAGGGCCCAGTAGAGCCCAATAGAGCCCGACAGAGCCCGACAGAGCCCGACAGGGCCCGACAGAGCCCGACAGAGCCCGACAGGGCCCGACAGGGCCCGACAGGGCCCGACAGAGCCCGACAGGGCCCGACAGAGCCCGACAGAGCCCGACAGGGCACGACAGAGCCCGACAGAGCCCGACAGGGCCCGACAGAGCCCGACAGAGCCCGACAGAGCCCGACAGGGCCCAGTAGAGCCCGACAGAGCCCAGTAGAGCCCAGTAGAGCCCGACAGAGCCCGACAGAGCCCAGTAGAGCCCGACAGAGCCCGACAGAGCCCAAAAGAGCCCGACAGGGCCCGACAGGGCCCGACAGAGCCCGACAGAGCCCGACAGGGCCCAGTAGAGCCCGACAGAGCCCGATAGAGCCCGACAGAGCCCGACAGAGCCCAGTAGAGCCCGACAGAGCCCGACAGGGCCCGACAGAGCCCGACAGAGCCCGACAGAGCCCGACAGCGCCCGACAGGGCCCAGTAGAGCCCGACAGAGCCCGACAGAGCCCGACAGAGGCCGACAGGGCCCGACAGAGCCCGACAGAGCCCGACAGAGCCCGACAGGGCCCGACAGGGCCCAGTAGAGCCCGACAGAGCCCCTCAGGGCCCGACAGAGCCCGACAGAGCCCGACAGAGCCCGACAGAGCCCAGTAGAGCCCGACAGAGCCCGACAGAGCCCGACAGGGCCCGACAGAGCCCGACAGAGCCCGACAGAGCCCGACAGGGCCCGACAGAGCCCGACAGGGCCCGACAGAACCCGACAGAGCCCGACAGAGCCCGACAGGGCCCGACAGAGCCCGACAGAGCCCGACAGGGCCCAGTAGAGCCCGACAGAGCCCGACAGAGCCCGACAGGGCCCGACAGAGCCTGACAGAGCCCGACAGGGCCCAGTAGAGCCCGACAGAGCCCGACAGAGCCCGACAGGGCCCGACAGAGCCCGACAGAGCCCGACAGAGCCCGACAGGGCCCGACAGGGCCCGACAGGGCCCGACAGAGCCCAGTAGAGCCCGACAGAGGCCGACAGAGCCCGACAGGGCCCGACAGAGCCCGACAGAGCCCGACAGAGCCCGACAGAGCCCGACAGAACCCGTCAGAGCCCGACAGAGCCCGACAGAGCCCGACAGAGCCCGACAGAGTCCGACAGGGCCCAGTAGATCCCGATAGAGCCCGACAGAGCCCGACAGAGCCCGACAGGGCCCGACAGAGCCCGACAGAGCCCAACAGGGCCCGACAGGGCCCGACAGGGCCCGACAGAGCCCGACAGGGCCCGACAGGGCCCGACAGAGCCCGACAGGGCCCAGTAGAGCCCGACAGAGCCCGACAGAGCCCGACAGAGCCCGACAGGGCCCGACAGAGCCCGACAGAGCCCGACAGGGCCCGACAGGGCCTGACAGAGCCCGACAGGGCCCGACAGAGCCCGACAGGGCCCGACAGGGCACGACAGAGCCCGACAGGGACCGACAGGGCCCAGTAGAGCCCGACAGAGCCCGACAAAGCCCGACAGGGCCCGACAGAGCCCGACAGGGCCCAGTAGAGCCCGACAGAGCCCGACAGGGCCCGACAGGGCCCAGTAGAGCCCGACAGAGCCCGACAGAGCCCGACAGAGCCCGACAGAGCCCGACAGGGCACGACAGGGCACGACAGAGCCCGACAGGGCCCGACAGGGCCCAGTAGAGCCCGACAGAGCCCGACAGACCCCGACAGGGCCCGACAGAGCCCGACAGAGCCCGACAGCTCCCGACAGGGCCCAGTAGAGCCCGACAGAGCCCGACAGAGCCCGACAGGGCCCGACAGAGCCCGACAGAGCCCGACAGAGCCCGACAGGGCCCAGTAGAGCCCGACAGAGCCCGACAGGGCCCGACAGAGCCCGACAGAGCCCGACAGAGCCGGACAGGGCCCAGTAGAGCCCGACAGAGCCCGACAGAGCCCGACAGAGCCCGACAGGGCCCAGTAGAGCCCGACAGAGCCCGACAGAGCCCGACAGCGCCCGACAGGGCCCAGTAGAGCCCGACAGAGCCCGACAGAGCCCGACAGAGCCCGACAGAGCCCGACAGAGCCCGACAGAGCCCGACAGGGCCCAGTAGAGCCCGACAGAGCCCGACAGCGCCCGACAGGGCCCAGTAGAGCCCGACAGAGCCCGACAGAGCCCGACAGAGCCCGACAGGGCCCGACAGAGCCCGACAGAGCCCGACAGAGCCCGACAGGGCCCAGTAGAGCCCGACAGAGCCCGACAGAGCCCGACAGAGCCCGACAGGGCCCGACAGAGCCCGACAGAGCCCGACAGAGCCCGACAGGGCCCGACAGAGCCCGACAGGGCCCGACAGAACCCGACAGAGCCCGACAGAGCCCGACAGGGCCCGACAGAGCCCGACAGAGCCCGACAGGGCCCAGTAGAGCCCGACAGAGCCCGACAGAGCCCGACAGAGCCCAGTAGAGCCCGACAGAACCCGACAGAGCCCGACAGAGTCCGACAGGGCCCGACAGAGCCCGACAGGGCCCGACAGGGCCCGACAGAGCCCGACAGGGCCCGACAGAGCCCGACAGGGCCCAGTAGAGCCCGACAGAGCCCGACAGAGCCCGACAGGGCCCGACAGGGCCCGACAGGGCCCAGTAGAGCCCGACAGAGCCCGACAGAGCCCAGTAGAGCCCAGTAGAGCCCGACAGAGCCCGACAGAGCCCGACAGAGCCCGACAGGGCCCGACAGAGCCCGACAGAGCCCGACAGGGCCCGAAAGGGCCCGACAGAGCCCGACAGGGTCCGACAGGGCCCGACAGGGCCCAGTAGAGCCCGAAAGAGCCCGACAGAGCCCAGTAGAGCCCAGTAGAGCCCGACAGGGCCCGACAGGGCCCGCCAGGGCCCAGTAGAGCCCGACAGAGCCCGACAGAGCCTGACAGAGCCCGACAGGGCCCGACAGGGCCCGACAGAGCCCGACAGAGCCCGACAGGGCCCAGTAGAGCCCGACAGAGCCCGACAGAGCCCGACAGAGCCCGACAGGGCCCGACAGGGCCCGACAGAGCCCGACAGAGACCGACAGGGCCCGACAGAGCCCGACAGGGCCCGACAGGGCCCAGTAGAGCCCGATAGAGCCCGACAGAGCCCGACAGAGCCCGACAGGGCCCGACAGAGCCCGACAGAGCCCGACAGGGCCCGACAGGGCCCGACAGGGCCCGACAGAGCCCGACAGGGCCCGATAGAGCCCGACAGGGCCCGACAGAGCCCGACAGAGCCCGACAGGGCACGACAGAGCCCGACAGAGCCCGACAGGGCCCGACAGAGCCCGACAGAGCCCGACAGAGCCCGACAGGGCCCAGTAGAGCCCGACAGAGCCCAGTAGAGCCCAGTAGAGCCCGACAGAGCCCGACAGAGCCCAGTAGAGCCCGACAGAGCCCGACAGAGCCCAAAAGAGCCCGACAGGGCCCGACAGGGCCCGACAGAGCCCGACAGAGCCCGACAGGGCCCAGTAGAGCCCGACAGAGCCCGATAGAGCCCGACAGAGCCCGACAGAGCCCAGTAGAGCCCGACAGAGCCCGACAGGGCCCGACAGAGCCCGACAGAGCCCGACAGAGCCCGACAGCGCCCGACAGGGCCCAGTAGAGCCCGACAGAGCCCGACAGAGCCCGACAGAGGCCGACAGGGCCCGACAGAGCCCGACAGAGCCCGACAGAGCCCGACAGGGCCCGACAGGGCCCAGTAGAGCCCGACAGAGCCCCTCAGGGCCCGACAGAGCCCGACAGAGCCCGACAGAGCCCGACAGAGCCCAGTAGAGCCCAACAGAGCCCGACAGAGCCCGACAGGGCCCGACAGAGCCCGACAGAGCCCGACAGAGCCCGACAGGGCCCGACAGAGCCCGACAGGGCCCGACAGAACCCGACAGAGCCCGACAGAGCCCGACAGGGCCCGACAGAGCCCGACAGAGCCCGACAGGGCCCAGTAGAGCCCGACAGAGCCCGACAGAGCCCGACAGAGCCCAGTAGAGCCCGACAGAGCCCGACAGAGCCCGACAGAGTCCGACAGGGCCCGACAGAGCCCGACAGGGCCCGACAGGGCCCGACAGAGCCCGACAGAGCCCGACAGGGCCCGACAGAGCCCGACAGGGCCCAGTAGAGCCCGACAGTGCCCGACAGAGCCCAGTAGAGCCCAGTAGATCCCGACAGAGCCCGACAGAGCCCGACAGAGCCCAACAGGGCCCGACAGAGCCCGACAGAGCCCGACAGGGACCGACAGGGCCCGACAGAGCCCGACAGAGCCCGACAGGGCCCAGTAGAGCCCGACAGAGCCCGACAGAGCCCGACAGAGCCCGACAGGGCCCGACAGGGCCCGACAGGGCCCGACAGAGCCCGACAGGGCCCGACAGAGCCCGACAGAGCCCGACAGAGCCCGACAGGGCCCGACAGAGCCCGACAGGGCCCAGTAGAGCCCGATAGAGCCCGACAGAGCCCGACAGAGCCCGACAGGGCCCGACAGAGCCCGACAGAGCCCGACAGAGCCCGACAGGGCCCAGTAGAGCCCGACAGAGCCCAGTAGAGCCCAGTAGAGCCCGACAGAGCCCGACAGAGCCCGACAGAGCCCGACAGAGCCCAGCAGAGCCCGACAGAGCCCGACAGAGTCCGACAGGGCCCGACAGAGCCCGACAGGGCCCGACAGGGCCCGACAGAGCCCGACAGAGCCCGACAGGGCCCGACAGAGCCCGACAGGGCCCAGTAGAGCCCGACAGAGCCCGACAGAGCCCGACAGGGCCCGACAGGGCCCGACAGGGCCCAGTAGAGCCCGACAGAGCCCGACAGAGCCCAGTAGAGCCCAGTAGAGCCCGACAGAGCCCGACAGAGCCCGACAGAGCCCGACAGAGCCCAGTAGAGCCCGACAGAGCCCGACAGAGCCCGACAGAGCCCGACAGGGCCCGACAGAGCCCGACAGAGCCCGACAGGGCCCGAAAGGGCCCGACAGAGCCCGACAGGGTCCGACAGGGCCCGACAGGGCCCAGTAGAGCCCGAAAGAGCCCGACAGAGCCCAGTAGAGCCCAGTAGAGCCCGACAGGGCCCGACAGGGCCCGCCAGGGCCCAGTAGAGCCCGACAGAGCCCGACAGAGCCTGACAGAGCCCGACAGGGCCCGACAGGGCCCGACAGAGCCCGACAGAGCCCGACAGGGCCCAGTAGAGCCCGACAGAGCCCGACAGAGCCCGACAGAGCCCGACAGGGCCCGACAGGGCCCGACAGAGCCCGACAGAGACCGACAGGGCCCGACAGAGCCCGACAGGGCCCGACAGGGCCCAGTAGAGCCCGATAGAGCCCGACAGAGCCCGACAGAGCCCGACAGGCCCGACAGAGCCCGACAGAGCCCGACAGGGCCCGACAGGGCCCGACAGGGCCCGACAGAGCCCGACAGGGCCCGATAGAGCCCGACAGAGCCCGACAGAGCCCGACAGAGCCCGACAGGGCACGACAGAGCCCGACAGAGCCCGACAGGGCCCGACAGAGCCCGACAGAGCCCAACAGAGCCCGACAGGGCCCAGTAGAGCCCGACAGAGCCCAGTAGAGCCCAGTAGAGCCCGACAGAGCCGACAGAGCCCAGTAGAGCCCGACAGAGCCCGACAGAGCCCAAAAGAGCCCGACAGGGCCCGACAGGGCCCGACAGAGCCCGACAGAGCCCGACAGGGCCCAGTAGAGCCCGACAGAGCCCGATAGAGCCCGACAGAGCCCGACAGAGCCCAGTAGAGCCCGACAGAGCCCGACAGGGCCCGACAGAGCCCGACAGAGCCCGACAGAGCCCGACAGCGCCCGACAGGGCCCAGTAGAGCCCGACAGAGCCCGACAGAGCCCGACAGAGGCCGACAGGGCCCGACAGAGCCCGACAGAGCCCGACAGAGCCCGACAGGGCCCGACAGGGCCCAGTAGAGCCCGACAGAGCCCCTCAGGGCCCGACAGAGCCCGACAGAGCCCGACAGAGCCCGACAGAGCCCAGTAGAGCCCAACAGAGCCCGACAGAGCCCGACAGGGCCCGACAGAGCCCGACAGAGCCCGACAGAGCCCGACAGGGCCCGACAGAGCCCGACAGGGCCCGACAGAAACCCGACAGAGCCCGACAGAGCCCGACAGGGCCCGACAGAGCCCGACAGAGCCCGACAGGGCCCAGTAGAGCCCGACAGAGCCCGACAGAGCCCGACAGAGCCCAGTAGAGCCCGACAGAGCCCGACAGAGCCCGACAGAGTCCGACAGGGCCCGACAGAGCCCGACAGGGCCCGACAGGGCCCGACAGAGCCCGACAGAGCCCGACAGGGCCCGACAGAGCCCGACAGGGCCCAGTAGAGCCCGACAGTGCCCGACAGAGCCCAGTAGAGCCCAGTAGATCCCGACAGAGCCCGACAGAGCCCGACAGAGCCCAACAGGGCCCGACAGAGCCCGAGAGAGCCCGACAGGGCCCGACAGGGCCCGACAGAGCCCGACAGAGCCCGACAGGGCCCAGTAGAGCCCGACAGAGCCCGACAGAGCCCGACAGAGCCCGACAGGGCCCGACAGGGCCCGACAGGGCCCGACAGAGCCCGACAGGGCCCGACAGAGCCCGACAGAGCCCGACAGAGCCCGACAGGGCCCGACAGAGCCCGACAGGGCCCAGTAGAGCCCGATAGAGCCCGACAGAGCCCGACAGAGCCCGACAGGGCCCGACAGAGCCCGACAGAGCCCGACAGAGCCCGACAGGGCCCAGTAGAGCCCGACAGAGCCCAGTAGAGCCCAGTAGAGCCCGACAGAGCCCGACAGAGCCCGACAGAGCCCGACAGAGCCCAGCAGAGCCCGACAGAGCCCGACAGAGTCCGACAGGGCCCGACAGAGCCCGACAGGGCCCGACAGGGCCCGACAGAGCCCGACAGAGCCCGACAGGGCCCGACAGGGCCCGCCAGGGCCCAGTAGAGCCCGACAGAGCCCGACAGAGCCTGACAGAGCCCGACAGGGCCCGACAGGGCCCGACAGAGCCCGACAGAGCCCGACAGGGCCCAGTAGAGCCCGACAGAGCCCGACAGAGCCCGACAGAGCCCGACAGGGCCCGACAGGGCCCGACAGAGCCCGACAGAGACCGACAGGGCCCGACAGAGCCCGACAGGGCCCGACAGGGCCCAGTAGAGCCCGATAGAGCCCGACAGAGCCCGACAGAGCCCGACAGGGCCCGACAGAGCCCGACAGAGCCCGACAGGGCCCGACAGGGCCCGACAGGGCCCGACAGAGCCCGACAGGGCCCGACAGGGCCCGACAGAGCCCGACAGGGCCCAGTAGAGCCCGACAGAGCCCGACAGAGCCCGACAGAGCCCGACAGGGCCCGACAGAGCCCGACAGAGCCCGACAGGGCCCGACAGGGCCTGACAGAGCCCGACAGGGCCCGACAGAGCCCGACAGGGCCCGACAGGGCACGACAGAGCCCGACAGGGACCGACAGGGCCCAGTAGAGCCCGACAGAGCCCGACAAAGCCCGACAGGGCCCGACAGAGCCCGACAGGGCCCAGTAGAGCCCGACAGAGCCCGACAGGGCCCGACAGGGCCCAGTAGAGCCCGACAGAGCCCGACAGAGCCCGACAGAGCCCGACAGGGCACGACAGGGCACGACAGAGCCCGACAGGGCCCGACAGGGCCCAGTAGAGCCCGACAGAGCCCGACAGACCCCGACAGGGCCCGACAGAGCCCGACAGAGCCCGACAGCTCCCGACAGGGCCCAGTAGAGCCCGACAGAGCCCGACAGAGCCCGACAGGGCCCGACAGAGCCCGACAGAGCCCGACAGAGCCCGACAGGGCCCAGTAGAGCCCGACAGAGCCCGACAGGGCCCGACAGAGCCCGACAGAGCCCGACAGAGCCGGACAGGGCCCAGTAGAGCCCGACAGAGCCCGACAGAGCCCGACAGAGCCCGACAGGGCCCGACAGAGCCCGACAGAGCCCGACAGAGCCCGACAGCGCCCGACAGGGCCCAGTAGAGCCCGACAGAGCCCGACAGAGCCCGACAGAGCCCGACAGGGCCCGACAGAGCCCGACAGAGCCCGACAGAGCCCGACAGGGCCCAGTAGAGCCCTACAGAGCCCGACAGGGCCCGACAGAGCCCGACAGAGCCCGACAGAGCCCGACAGGGCCCAGTAGAGCCCGACAGAGCCCGACAGAGCCCGACAGAGCCCGACAGGGCCCGACAGAGCCCGACAGAGCCCGACAGAGCCCGACAGGGCCCGACAGAGCCCGACAGGGCCCGACAGAACCCGACAGAGCCCGACAGAGCCCGACAGGGCCCGACAGAGCCCGACAGAGCCCGACAGGGCCCAGTAGAGCCCGACAGAGCCCGACAGAGCCCGACAGAGCCCAGTAGAGCCCGACAGAACCCGACAGAGCCCGACAGAGTCCGACAGGGCCCGACAGAGCCCGACAGGGCCCGACAGGGCCCGACAGAGCCCGACAGAGCCCGACAGGGCCCGACAGAGCCCGACAGGGCCCAGTAGAGCCCGACAGAGCCCGACAGAGCCCGACAGGGCCCGACAGGGCCCGACAGGGCCCAGTAGAGCCCGACAGAGCCCGACAGAGCCCAGTAGAGCCCAGTAGAGCCCGACAGAGCCCGACAGAGCCCGACAGAGCCCGACAGGGCCCGACAGAGCCCGACAGAGCCCGACAGGGCCCGAAAGGGCCCGACAGAGCCCGACAGGGTCCGACAGGGCCCGACAGGGCCCAGTAGAGCCCGAAAGAGCCCGACAGAGCCCAGTAGAGCCCAGTAGAGCCCGACAGGGCCCGACAGGGCCCGCCAGGGCCCAGTAGAGCCCGACAGAGCCCGACAGAGCCTGACAGAGCCCGACAGGGCCCGACAGGGCCCGACAGAGCCCGACAGAGCCCGACAGGGCCCAGTAGAGCCCGACAGAGCCCGACAGAGCCCGACAGAGCCCGACAGGGCCCGACAGGGCCCGACAGAGCCCGACAGAGACCGACAGGGCCCGACAGAGCCCGACAGGGCCCGACAGGGCCCAGTAGAGCCCGATAGAGCCCGACAGAGCCCGACAGAGCCCGACAGGGCCCGACAGAGCCCGACAGAGCCCGACAGGGCCCGACAGGGCCCGACAGGGCCCGACAGAGCCCGACAGGGCCCGATAGAGCCCGACAGAGCCCGACAGAGCCCGACAGAGCCCGACAGGGCACGACAGAGCCCGACAGAGCCCGACAGGGCCCGACAGAGCCCGACAGAGCCCGACAGAGCCCGACAGGGCCCAGTAGAGCCCGACAGAGCCCAGTAGAGCCCAGTAGAGCCCGACAGAGCCCGACAGAGCCCAGTAGAGCCCGACAGAGCCCGACAGAGCCCAAAAGAGCCCGACAGGGCCCGACAGGGCCCGACAGAGCCCGACAGAGCCCGACAGGGCCCAGTAGAGCCCGACAGAGCCCGATAGAGCCCGACAGAGCCCGACAGAGCCCAGTAGAGCCCGACAGAGCCCGACAGGGCCCGACAGAGCCCGACAGAGCCCGACAGAGCCCGACAGCGCCCGACAGGGCCCAGTAGAGCCCGACAGAGCCCGACAGAGCCCGACAGAGGCCGACAGGGCCCGACAGAGCCCGACAGAGCCCGACAGAGCCCGACAGGGCCCGACAGGGCCCAGTAGAGCCCGACAGAGCCCCTCAGGGCCCGACAGAGCCCGACAGAGCCCGACAGAGCCCGACAGAGCCCAGTAGAGCCCAACAGAGCCCGACAGAGCCCGACAGGGCCCGACAGAGCCCGACAGAGCCCGACAGAGCCCGACCGGGCCCGACAGAGCCCGACAGGGCCCGACAGAACCCGACAGAGCCCGACAGAGCCCGACAGGGCCCGACAGAGCCCGACAGAGCCCGACAGGGCCCAGTAGAGCCCGACAGAGCCCGACAGAGCCCGACAGAGCCCAGTAGAGCCCGACAGAGCCCGACAGAGCCCGACAGAGTCCGACAGGGCCCGACAGAGCCCGACAGGGCCCGACAGGGCCCGACAGAGCCCGACAGAGCCCGACAGGGCCCGACAGAGCCCGACAGGGCCCAGTAGAGCCCGACAGTGCCCGAAAGAGCCCAGTAGAGCCCAGTAGATCCCGACAGAGCCCGACAGAGCCCGACAGAGCCCAACAGGGCCCGACAGAGCCCGAGAGAGCCCGACAGGGCCCGACAGGGCCCGACAGAGCCCGACAGAGCCCGACAGGGCCCAGTAGAGCCCGACAGAGCCCGACAGAGCCCGACAGAGCCCGACAGGGCCCGACAGGGCCCGACAGGGCCCGACAGAGCCCGACAGGGCCCGACAGAGCCCGACAGAGCCCGACAGAGCCCGACAGGGCCCGACAGAGCCCGACAGGGCCCAGTAGAGCCCGATAGATCCCGACAGAGCCCGACAGAGCCCGACAGGGCCCGACAGAGCCCGACAGAGCCCGACAGAGCCCGACAGGGCCCAGTAGAGCCCGACAGAGCCCAGTAGAGCCCAGTAGAGCCCGACAGAGCCCGACAGAGCCCGACAGAGCTCGACAGAGCCCAGCAGAGCCCGACAGAGCCCGACAGAGTCCGACAGGGCCCGACAGAGCCCGACAGGGCCCGACAGTGCCCGACAGAGCCCGACAGAGCCCGACAGGGCCCGACAGAGCCCGACAGGGCCCAGTAGAGCCCGACAGAGCCCGACAGAGCCCGACAGGGCCCGACAGGGCCCGACAGGGCCCAGTAGAGCCCGACAGAGCCCGACAGAGCCCAGTAGAGCCCAGTAGAGCCCGACAGAGCCCGACAGAGCCCGACAGAGCCCGACAGGGCCCGACAGAGCCCGACAGAGCCCGACAGGGCCCGAAAGGGCCCGACAGAGCCCGACAGGGTCCGACAGGGCCCGACAGGGCCCAGTAGAGCCCGAAAGAGCCCGACAGAGCCCAGTAGAGCCCAGTAGAGCCCGACAGGGCCCGACAGGGCCCGCCAGGGCCCAGTAGAGCCCGACAGAGCCCGACAGAGCCTGACAGAGCCCGACAGGGCCCGACAGGGCCCGACAGAGCCCGACAGAGCCCGACAGGGCCCAGTAGAGCCCGACAGAGCCCGACAGAGCCCGACAGAGCCCGACAGGGCCCGACAGGGCCCGACAGAGCCCGACAGAGACCGACAGGGCCCGACAGAGCCCGACAGGGCCCGACAGGGCCCAGTAGAGCCCGATAGAGCCCGACAGAGCCCGACAGAGCCCGACAGGGCCCGACAGAGCCCGACAGAGCCCGACAGGGCCCGACAGGGCCCGACAGGGCCCGACAGAGCCCGACAGGGCCCGACAGGGCCCGACAGAGCCCGACAGGGCCCAGTAGAGCCCGACAGAGCCCGACAGAGCCCGACAGAGCCCGACAGGGCCCGACAGAGCCCGACAGAGCCCGACAGGGCCCGACAGGGCCTGACAGAGCCCGACAGGGCCCGACAGAGCCCGACAGGGCCCGACAGGGCACGACAGAGCCCGACAGGGACCGACAGGGCCCAGTAGAGCCCGACAGAGCCCGACAAAGCCCGACAGGGCCCGACAGAGCCCGACAGGGCCCAGTAGAGCCCGACAGAGCCCGACAGGGCCCGACAGGGCCCAGTAGAGCCCGACAGAGCCCGACAGAGCCCGACAGAGCCCGACAGAGCCCGACAGGGCACGACAGGGCACGACAGAGCCCGACAGGGCCCGACAGGGCCCAGTAGAGCCCGACAGAGCCCGACAGACCCCGACAGGGCCCGACAGAGCCCGACAGAGCCCGACAGCTCCCGACAGGGCCCAGTAGAGCCCGACAGAGCCCGACAGAGCCCGACAGGGCCCGACAGAGCCCGACAGAGCCCGACAGAGCCCGACAGGGCCCAGTAGAGCCCGACAGAGCCCGACAGGGCCCGACAGAGCCCGACAGAGCCCGACAGAGCCGGACAGGGCCCAGTAGAGCCCGACAGAGCCCGACAGAGCCCGACAGAGCCCGACAGGGCCCGACAGAGCCCGACAGAGCCCGACAGAGCCCGACAGCGCCCGACAGGGCCCAGTAGAGCCCGACAGAGCCCGACAGAGCCCGACAGAGCCCGACAGGGCCCGACAGAGCCCGACAGAGCCCGACAGAGCCCGACAGGGCCCAGTAGAGCCCTACAGAGCCCGACAGGGCCCGACAGAGCCCGACAGAGCCCGACAGAGCCCGACAGGGCCCAGTAGAGCCCGACAGAGCCCGACAGAGCCCGACAGAGCCCGACAGGGCCCGACAGAGCCCGACAGAGCCCGACAGAGCCCGACAGGGCCCGACAGAGCCCGACAGGGCCCGACAGAACCCGACAGAGCCCGACAGAGCCCGACAGGGCCCGACAGAGCCCGACAGAGCCCGACAGGGCCCAGTAGAGCCCGACAGAGCCCGACAGAGCCCGACAGAGCCCAGTAGAGCCCGACAGAACCCGACAGAGCCCGACAGAGTCCGACAGGGCCCGACAGAGCCCGACAGGGCCCGACAGGGCCCGACAGAGCCCGACAGAGCCCGACAGGGCCCGACAGAGCCCGACAGGGCCCAGTAGAGCCCGACAGAGCCCGACAGAGCCCGACAGGGCCCGACAGGGCCCGACAGGGCCCAGTAGAGCCCGACAGAGCCCGACAGAGCCCAGTAGAGCCCAGTAGAGCCCGACAGAGCCCGACAGAGCCCGACAGAGCCCGACAGGGCCCGACAGAGCCCGACAGAGCCCGACAGGGCCCGAAAGGGCCCGACAGAGCCCGACAGGGTCCGACAGGGCCCGACAGGGCCCAGTAGAGCCCGAAAGAGCCCGACAGAGCCCAGTAGAGCCCAGTAGAGCCCGACAGGGCCCGACAGGGCCCGCCAGGGCCCAGTAGAGCCCGACAGAGCCCGACAGAGCCTGACAGAGCCCGACAGGGCCCGACAGGGCCCGACAGAGCCCGACAGAGCCCGACAGGGCCCAGTAGAGCCCGACAGAGCCCGACAGAGCCCGACAGGGCCCGACAGGGCCCGACAGAGCCCGACAGAGACCGACAGGGCCCGACAGAGCCCGACAGGGCCCGACAGGGCCCAGTAGAGCCCGATAGAGCCCGACAGAGCCCGACAGAGCCCGACAGGGCCCGACAGAGCCCGACAGAGCCCGACAGGGCCCGACAGGGCCCGACAGGGCCCGACAGAGCCCGACAGGGCCCGATAGAGCCCGACAGGGCCCGACAGAGCCCGACAGAGCCCGACAGGGCCCGACAGAGCCCGACAGAGCCCGACAGGGCCCGACAGAGCCCGACAGAGCCCGACAGAGCCCGACAGGGCCCAGTAGAGCCCGACAGAGCCCAGTAGAGCCCAGTAGAGCCCGACAGAGCCCGACAGAGCCCAGTAGAGCCCGACAGAGCCCGACAGAGCCCAAAAGAGCCCGACAGGGCCCGACAGGGCCCGACAGAGCCCGACAGAGCCCGACAGGGCCCAGTAGAGCCCGACAGAATCCCGATAGAGCCCGACAGAGCCCGACAGAGCCCAGTAGAGCCCGACAGAGCCCGACAGGGCCCGACAGAGCCCGACAGAGCCCGACAGAGCCCGACAGCGCCCGACAGGGCTCAGTAGAGCCCGACAGAGCCCGACAGAGCCCGACAGAGGCCGACAGGGCCCGACAGAGCCCGACAGAGCCCGACAGAGCCCGACAGGGCCCGACAGGGCCCAGTAGAGCCCGACAGAGCCCCTCAGGGCCCGACAGAGCCCGACAGAGCCCGACAGAGCCCGACAGAGCCCAGTAGAGCCCGACAGAGCCCGACAGAGCCCGACAGGGCCCGACAGAGCCCGACAGAGCCCGACAGAGCCCGACAGGGCCCGACAGAGCCCGACAGGGCCCGACAGAACCCGACAGAGCCCGACAGAGCCCGACAGGGCCCGACAGAGCCCGACAGAGCCCGACAGGGCCCAGTAGAGCCCGACAGAGCCCGACAGAGCCCGACAGGGCCCGACAGAGCCTGACAGAGCCCAACAGGGCCCAGTAGAGCCCGACAGAGCCCGACAGAGCCCGACAGGGCCCGACAGAGCCCGACAGAGCCCGACAGAGCCCGACAGGGCCCGACAGGGCCCGACAGGGCCCGACAGAGCCCAGTAGAGCCCGACAGAGGCCGACAGAGCCCGACAGAGCCCGACAGGGCCCAGTAGAGCCCGACAGAGCCCGACAGAGCCCGACAGAACCCGTCAGAGCCCGACAGAGCCCGACAGAGCCCGACAGAGCCCGACAGAGTCCGACAGGGCCCAGTAGATCCCGATAGAGCCCGACAGAGCCCGACAGAGCCCGACAGGGCCCGACAGAGCCCGACAGAGCCCAACAGGGCCCGACAGGGCCCGACAGGGCCCGACAGAGCCCGACAGGGCCCGACAGGGCCCGACAGAGCCCGACAGGGCCCAGTAGAGCCCGACAGAGCCCGACAGAGCCCGACAGAGCCCGACAGGGCCCGACAGAGCCCGACAGAGCCCGACAGGGCCCGACAGGGCCTGACAGAGCCCGACAGGGCCCGACAGAGCCCGACAGGGCCCGACAGGGCACGACAGAGCCCGACAGGGACCGACAGGGCCCAGTAGAGCCCGACAGAGCCCGACAAAGCCCGACAGGGCCCGACAGAGCCCGACAGGGCCCAGTAGAGCCCGACAGAGCCCGACAGGGCCCGACAGGGCCCAGTAGAGCCCGACAGAGCCCGACAGAGCCCGACAGAGCCCGACAGAGCCCGACAGGGCACGACAGGGCACGACAGAGCCCGACAGGGCCCGACAGGGCCCAGTAGAGCCCGACAGAGCCCGACAGACCCCGACAGGGCCCGACAGAGCCCGACAGAGCCCGACAGCTCCCGACAGGGCCCAGTAGAGCCCGACAGAGCCCGACAGAGCCCGACAGGGCCCGACAGAGCCCGACAGAGCCCGACAGAGCCCGACAGGGCCCAGTAGAGCCCGACAGAGCCCGACAGGGCCCGACAGAGCCCGACAGAGCCCGACAGAGCCGGACAGGGCCCAGTAGAGCCCGACAGAGCCCGACAGAGCCCGACAGAGCCCGACAGGGCCCGACAGAGCCCGACAGAGCCCGACAGAGCCCGACAGCGCCCGACAGGGCCCAGTAGAGCCCGACAGAGCCCGACAGAGCCCGACAGAGCCCGACAGGGCCCGACAGAGCCCGACAGAGCCCGACAGAGCCCGACAGGGCCCAGTAGAGCCCGACAGAGCCCGACAGGGCCCGACAGAGCCCGACAGAGCCCGACAGAGCCCGACAGGGCCCAGTAGAGCCCGACAGAGCCCGACAGAGCCCGACAGAGCCCGACAGGGCCCGACAGAGCCCGACAGAGCCCGACAGAGCCCGACAGGGCCCGACAGAGCCCGACAGGGCCCGACAGAACCCGACAGAGCCCGACAGAGCCCGACAGGGCCCGACAGAGCCCGACAGAGCCCGACAGGGCCCAGTAGAGCCCGACAGAGCCCGACAGAGCCCGACAGAGCCCAGTAGAGCCCGACAGAACCCGACAGAGCCCGACAGAGTCCGACAGGGCCCGACAGAGCCCGACAGGGCCCGACAGGGCCCGACAGAGCCCGACAGAGCCCGACAGGGCCCGACAGAGCCCGACAGGGCCCAGTAGAGCCCGACAGAGCCCGACAGAGCCCAGTAGAGCCCAGTAGAGCCCGACAGAGCCCGACAGAGCCCGACAGAGCCCGACAGGGCCCGACAGAGCCCGACAGAGCCCGACAGGGCCCGAAAGGGCCCGACAGAGCCCGACAGGGTCCGACAGGGCCCGCCAGGGCCCAGTAGAGCCCGACAGAGCCCGACAGAGCCTGACAGAGCCCGACAGGGCCCGACAGGGCCCGACAGAGCCCGACAGAGCCCGACAGGGCCCAGTAGAGCCCGACAGAGCCCGACAGAGCCCGACAGAGCCCGACATGGCCCGACAGGGCCCGACAGAGCCCGACAGAGACCGACAGGGCCCGACAGAGCCCGACAGGGCCCGACAGGGCCCAGTAGAGCCCGATAGAGCCCGACAGAGCCCGACAGAGCCCGACAGGGCCCGACAGAGCCCGACAGAGCCCGACAGGGCCCGACAGGGCCCGACAGGGCCCGACAGAGCCCGACAGGGCCCGATAGAGCCCGACAGGGCCCGACAGAGCCCGACAGAGCCCGACAGGGCACGACAGAGCCCGACAGAGCCCGACAGGGCCCGACAGAGCCCGACAGAGCCCGACAGAGCCCGACAGGGCCCAGTAGAGCCCGACAGAGCCCAGTAGAGCCCAGTAGAGCCCGACAGAGCCCGACAGAGCCCAGTAGAGCCCGACAGAGCCCGACAGAGCCCAAAAGAGCCCGACAGGGCCCGACAGGGCCCGACAGAGCCCGACAGAGCCCGACAGGGCCCAGTAGAGCCCGACAGAGCCCGATAGAGCCCGACAGAGCCCGACAGAGCCCAGTAGAGCCCGACAGAGCCCAGTAGAGCCCAGTAGAGCCCGACAGAGCCCGACAGAGCCCGACAGAGCTCGACAGAGCCCAGCAGAGCCCGACAGAGCCCGACAGAGTCCGACAGGGCCCGACAGAGCCCGACAGGGCCCGACAGTGCCCGACAGAGCCCGACAGAGCCCGACAGGGCCCGACAGAGCCCGACAGGGCCCAGTAGAGCCCGACAGAGCCCGACAGAGCCCGACAGGGCCCGACAGGGCCCGACAGGGCCCAGTAGAGCCCGACAGAGCCCGACAGAGCCCAGTAGAGCCCAGTAGAGCCCGACAGAGCCCGACAGAGCCCGACAGAGCCCGACAGGGCCCGACAGAGCCCGACAGAGCCCGACAGGGCCCGAAAGGGCCCGACAGAGCCCGACAGGGTCCGACAGGGCCCGACAGGGCCCAGTAGAGCCCGAAAGAGCCCGACAGAGCCCAGTAGAGCCCAGTAGAGCCCGACAGGGCCCGACAGGGCCCGCCAGGGCCCAGTAGAGCCCGACAGAGCCCGACAGAGCCTGACAGAGCCCGACAGGGCCCGACAGGGCCCGACAGAGCCCGACAGAGCCCGACAGGGCCCAGTAGAGCCCGACAGAGCCCGACAGAGCCCGACAGAGCCCGACAGGGCCCGACAGGGCCCGACAGAGCCCGACAGAGACCGACAGGGCCCGACAGAGCCCGACAGGGCCCGACAGGGCCCAGTAGAGCCCGATAGAGCCCGACAGAGCCCGACAGAGCCCGACAGGGCCCGACAGAGCCCGACAGAGCCCGACAGGGCCCGACAGGGCCCGACAGGGCCCGACAGAGCCCGACAGGGCCCGACAGGGCCCGACAGAGCCCGACAGGGCCCAGTAGAGCCCGACAGAGCCCGACAGAGCCCGACAGAGCCCGACAGGGCCCGACAGAGCCCGACAGAGCCCGACAGGGCCCGACAGGGCCTGACAGAGCCCGACAGGGCCCGACAGAGCCCGACAGGGCCCGACAGGGCACGACAGAGCCCGACAGGGACCGACAGGGCCCAGTAGAGCCCGACAGAGCCCGACAAAGCCCGACAGGGCCCGACAGAGCCCGACAGGGCCCAGTAGAGCCCGACAGAGCCCGACAGGGCCCGACAGGGCCCAGTAGAGCCCGACAGAGCCCGACAGAGCCCGACAGAGCCCGACAGAGCCCGACAGGGCACGACAGGGCACGACAGAGCCCGACAGGGCCCGACAGGGCCCAGTAGAGCCCGACAGAGCCCGACAGACCCCGACAGGGCCCGACAGAGCCCGACAGAGCCCGACAGCTCCCGACAGGGCCCAGTAGAGCCCGACAGAGCCCGACAGAGCCCGACAGGGCCCGACAGAGCCCGACAGAGCCCGACAGAGCCCGACAGGGCCCAGTAGAGCCCGACAGAGCCCGACAGGGCCCGACAGAGCCCGACAGAGCCCGACAGAGCCGGACAGGGCCCAGTAGAGCCCGACAGAGCCCGACAGAGCCCGACAGAGCCCGACAGGGCCCGACAGAGCCCGACAGAGCCCGACAGAGCCCGACAGCGCCCGACAGGGCCCAGTAGAGCCCGACAGAGCCCGACAGAGCCCGACAGAGCCCGACAGGGCCCGACAGAGCCCGACAGAGCCCGACAGAGCCCGACAGGGCCCAGTAGAGCCCTACAGAGCCCGACAGGGCCCGACAGAGCCCGACAGAGCCCGACAGAGCCCGACAGGGCCCAGTAGAGCCCGACAGAGCCCGACAGAGCCCGACAGAGCCCGACAGGGCCCGACAGAGCCCGACAGAGCCCGACAGAGCCCGACAGGGCCCGACAGAGCCCGACAGGGCCCGACAGAACCCGACAGAGCCCGACAGAGCCCGACAGGGCCCGACAGAGCCCGACAGAGCCCGACAGGGCCCAGTAGAGCCCGACAGAGCCCGACAGAGCCCGACAGAGCCCAGTAGAGCCCGACAGAACCCGACAGAGCCCGACAGAGTCCGACAGGGCCCGACAGAGCCCGACAGGGCCCGACAGGGCCCGACAGAGCCCGACAGAGCCCGACAGGGCCCGACAGAGCCCGACAGGGCCCAGTAGAGCCCGACAGAGCCCGACAGAGCCCGACAGGGCCCGACAGGGCCCGACAGGGCCCAGTAGAGCCCGACAGAGCCCGACAGAGCCCAGTAGAGCCCAGTAGAGCCCGACAGAGCCCGACAGAGCCCGACAGAGCCCGACAGGGCCCGACAGAGCCCGACAGAGCCCGACAGGGCCCGAAAGGGCCCGACAGAGCCCGACAGGGTCCGACAGGGCCCGACAGGGCCCAGTAGAGCCCGAAAGAGCCCGACAGAGCCCAGTAGAGCCCAGTAGAGCCCGACAGGGCCCGACAGGGCCCGCCAGGGCCCAGTAGAGCCCGACAGAGCCCGACAGAGCCTGACAGAGCCCGACAGGGCCCGACAGGGCCCGACAGAGCCCGACAGAGCCCGACAGGGCCCAGTAGAGCCCGACAGAGCCCGACAGAGCCCGACAGGGCCCGACAGGGCCCGACAGAGCCCGACAGAGACCGACAGGGCCCGACAGAGCCCGACAGGGCCCGACAGGGCCCAGTAGAGCCCGATAGAGCCCGACAGAGCCCGACAGAGCCCGACAGGGCCCGACAGAGCCCGACAGAGCCCGACAGGGCCCGACAGGGCCCGACAGGGCCCGACAGAGCCCGACAGGGCCCGATAGAGCCCGACAGGGCCCGACAGAGCCCGACAGAGCCCGACAGGGCCCGACAGAGCCCGACAGAGCCCGACAGGGCCCGACAGAGCCCGACAGAGCCCGACAGAGCCCGACAGGGCCCAGTAGAGCCCGACAGAGCCCAGTAGAGCCCAGTAGAGCCCGACAGAGCCCGACAGAGCCCAGTAGAGCCCGACAGAGCCCGACAGAGCCCAAAAGAGCCCGACAGGGCCCGACAGGGCCCGACAGAGCCCGACAGAGCCCGACAGGGCCCAGTAGAGCCCGACAGAATCCCGATAGAGCCCGACAGAGCCCGACAGAGCCCAGTAGAGCCCGACAGAGCCCGACAGGGCCCGACAGAGCCCGACAGAGCCCGACAGAGCCCGACAGCGCCCGACAGGGCTCAGTAGAGCCCGACAGAGCCCGACAGAGCCCGACAGAGGCCGACAGGGCCCGACAGAGCCCGACAGAGCCCGACAGAGCCCGACAGGGCCCGACAGGGCCCAGTAGAGCCCGACAGAGCCCCTCAGGGCCCGACAGAGCCCGACAGAGCCCGACAGAGCCCGACAGAGCCCAGTAGAGCCCGACAGAGCCCGACAGAGCCCGACAGGGCCCGACAGAGCCCGACAGAGCCCGACAGAGCCCGACAGGGCCCGACAGAGCCCGACAGGGCCCGACAGAACCCGACAGAGCCCGACAGAGCCCGACAGGGCCCGACAGAGCCCGACAGAGCCCGACAGGGCCCAGTAGAGCCCGACAGAGCCCGACAGAGCCCGACAGGGCCCGACAGAGCCTGACAGAGCCCAACAGGGCCCAGTAGAGCCCGACAGAGCCCGACAGAGCCCGACAGGGCCCGACAGAGCCCGACAGAGCCCGACAGAGCCCGACAGGGCCCGACAGGGCCCGACAGGGCCCGACAGAGCCCAGTAGAGCCCGACAGAGGCCGACAGAGCCCGACAGAGCCCGACAGGGCCCAGTAGAGCCCGACAGAGCCCGACAGAGCCCGACAGAACCCGTCAGAGCCCGACAGAGCCCGACAGAGCCCGACAGAGCCCGACAGAGTCCGACAGGGCCCAGTAGATCCCGATAGAGCCCGACAGAGCCCGACAGAGCCCGACAGGGCCCGACAGAGCCCGACAGAGCCCAACAGGGCCCGACAGGGCCCGACAGGGCCCGACAGAGCCCGACAGGGCCCGACAGGGCCCGACAGAGCCCGACAGGGCCCAGTAGAGCCCGACAGAGCCCGACAGAGCCCGACAGAGCCCGACAGGGCCCGACAGAGCCCGACAGAGCCCGACAGGGCCCGACAGGGCCTGACAGAGCCCGACAGGGCCCGACAGAGCCCGACAGGGCCCGACAGGGCACGACAGAGCCCGACAGGGACCGACAGGGCCCAGTAGAGCCCGACAGAGCCCGACAAAGCCCGACAGGGCCCGACAGAGCCCGACAGGGCCCAGTAGAGCCCGACAGAGCCCGACAGGGCCCGACAGGGCCCAGTAGAGCCCGACAGAGCCCGACAGAGCCCGACAGAGCCCGACAGAGCCCGACAGGGCACGACAGGGCACGACAGAGCCCGACAGGGCCCGACAGGGCCCAGTAGAGCCCGACAGAGCCCGACAGACCCCGACAGGGCCCGACAGAGCCCGACAGAGCCCGACAGCTCCCGACAGGGCCCAGTAGAGCCCGACAGAGCCCGACAGAGCCCGACAGGGCCCGACAGAGCCCGACAGAGCCCGACAGAGCCCGACAGGGCCCAGTAGAGCCCGACAGAGCCCGACAGGGCCCGACAGAGCCCGACAGAGCCCGACAGAGCCGGACAGGGCCCAGTAGAGCCCGACAGAGCCCGACAGAGCCCGACAGAGCCCGACAGGGCCCGACAGAGCCCGACAGAGCCCGACAGAGCCCGACAGCGCCCGACAGGGCCCAGTAGAGCCCGACAGAGCCCGACAGAGCCCGACAGAGCCCGACAGGGCCCGACAGAGCCCGACAGAGCCCGACAGAGCCCGACAGGGCCCAGTAGAGCCCGACAGAGCCCGACAGGGCCCGACAGAGCCCGACAGAGCCCGACAGAGCCCGACAGGGCCCAGTAGAGCCCGACAGAGCCCGACAGAGCCCGACAGAGCCCGACAGGGCCCGACAGAGCCCGACAGAGCCCGACAGAGCCCGACAGGGCCCGACAGAGCCCGACAGGGCCCGACAGAACCCGACAGAGCCCGACAGAGCCCGACAGGGCCCGACAGAGCCCGACAGAGCCCGACAGGGCCCAGTAGAGCCCGACAGAGCCCGACAGAGCCCGACAGAGCCCAGTAGAGCCCGACAGAACCCGACAGAGCCCGACAGAGTCCGACAGGGCCCGACAGAGCCCGACAGGGCCCGACAGGGCCCGACAGAGCCCGACAGAGCCCGACAGGGCCCGACAGAGCCCGACAGGGCCCAGTAGAGCCCGACAGAGCCCGACAGAGCCCAGTAGAGCCCAGTAGAGCCCGACAGAGCCCGACAGAGCCCGACAGAGCCCGACAGGGCCCGACAGAGCCCGACAGAGCCCGACAGGGCCCGAAAGGGCCCGACAGAGCCCGACAGGGTCCGACAGGGCCCGCCAGGGCCCAGTAGAGCCCGACAGAGCCCGACAGAGCCTGACAGAGCCCGACAGGGCCCGACAGGGCCCGACAGAGCCCGACAGAGCCCGACAGGGCCCAGTAGAGCCCGACAGAGCCCGACAGAGCCCGACAGAGCCCGACATGGCCCGACAGGGCCCGACAGAGCCCGACAGAGACCGACAGGGCCCGACAGAGCCCGACAGGGCCCGACAGGGCCCAGTAGAGCCCGATAGAGCCCGACAGAGCCCGACAGGGCCCAGTAGAGCCCGACAGAGCCCAGTAGAGCCCAGTAGAGCCCGACAGAGCCCGACAGAGCCCAGTAGAGCCCGACAGAGCCCGACAGAGCCCAAAAGAGCCCGACAGGGCCCGACAGGGCCCGACAGAGCCCGACAGAGCCCGACAGGGCCCAGTAGAGCCCGACAGAGCCCGATAGAGCCCGACAGAGCCCGACAGAGCCCAGTAGAGCCCGACAGAGCCCGACAGGGCCCGACAGAGCCCGACAGAGCCCGACAGAGCCCGACAGCGCCCGACAGGGCCCAGTAGAGCCCGACAGAGCCCGACAGAGCCCGACAGAGGCCGACAGGGCCCGACAGAGCCCGACAGAGCCCGACAGAGCCCGACAGGGCCCGACAGGGCCCAGTAGAGCCCGACAGAGCCCCTCAGGGCCCGACAGAGCCCGACAGAGCCCGACAGAGCCCGACAGAGCCCAGTAGAGCCCGACAGAGCCCGACAGAGCCCGACAGGGCCCGACAGAGCCCGACAGAGCCCGACAGAGCCCGACAGGGCCCGACAGAGCCCGACAGGGCCCGACAGAACCCGACAGAGCCCGACAGAGCCCGACAGGGCCCGACAGAGCCCGACAGAGCCCGACAGGGCCCAGTAGAGCCCGACAGAGCCCGACAGAGCCCGACAGAGCCCAGTAGAGCCCGACAGAGCCCGACAGAGCCCGACAGAGTCCGACAGGGCCCGACAGAGCCCGACAGGGCCCGACAGGGCCCGACAGAGCCCGACAGAGCCCGACAGGGCCCGACAGAGCCCGACAGGGCCCAGTAGAGCCCGACAGTGCCCGACAGAGCCCAGTAGAGCCCAGTAGATCCCGACAGAGCCCGACAGAGCCCGACAGAGCCCAACAGGGCCCGACAGAGCCCGACAGAGCCCGACAGGGCCCGACAGGGCCCGACAGAGCCCGACAGAGCCCGACAGGGCCCAGTAGAGCCCGACAGAGCCCGACAGAGCCCGACAGAGCCCGACAGGGCCCGACAGGGCCCGACAGGGCCCGACAGAGCCCGACAGGGCCCGACAGAGCCCGACAGAGCCCGACAGAGCCCGACAGGGCCCGACAGAGCCCGACAGGGCCCAGTAGAGCCCGATAGAGCCCGACAGAGCCCGACAGAGCCCGACAGGGCCCGACAGAGCCCGACAGAGCTTGACAGAGCCCGACAGGGCCCAGTAGAGCCCGACAGAGCCCAGTAGAGCCCAGTAGAGCCCGACAGAGCCCGACAGAGCCCGACAGAGCCCGACAGAACCCAGCAGAGCCCGACAGAGCCCGACAGAGTCCGACAGGGCCCGACAGAGCCCGACAGGGCCCGACAGAGCCCGACAGAGCCCGACAGGGCCCGACAGAGCCCGACAGGGCCCAGTAGAGCCCGACAGAGCCCGACAGAGCCCGACAGGGCCCGACAGGGCCCGACAGGGCCCAGTAGAGCCCGACAGAGCCCGACAGAGCGCAGTAGAGCCCAGTAGAGCCCGACAGAGCCCGACAGAGCCCGACAGAGCCCGACAGGGCCCGACAGAGCCCGACAGAGCCCGACAGGGCCCGAAAGGGCCCGACAGAGCCCGACAGGGTCCGACAGGGCCCGACAGGGCCCAGTAGAGCCCGAAAGAGCCCGACAGAGCCCAGTAGAGCCCAGTAGAGCCCGACAGGGCCCGACAGGGCCCGCCAGGGCCCAGTAGAGCCCGACAGAGCCCGACAGAGCCTGACAGAGCCCGACAGGGCCCGACAGGGCCCGACAGAGCCCGACAGAGCCCGACAGGGCCCAGTAGAGCCCGACAGAGCCCGACAGAGCCCGACAGAGCCCGACAGGGCCCGACAGGGCCCGACAGAGCCCGACAGAGACCGACAGGGCCCGACAGAGCCCGACAGGGCCCGACAGGGCCCAGTAGAGCCCGATAGAGCCCGACAGAGCCCGACAGAGCCCGACAGGGCCCGACAGAGCCCGACAGAGCCCGACAGGGCCCGACAGGGCCCGACAGGGCCCGACAGAGCCCGACAGGGCCCGATAGAGCCCGACAGGGCCCGACAGAGCCCGACAGAGCCCGACAGGGCACGACAGAGCCCGACAGAGCCCGACAGGGCCCGACAGAGCCCGACAGAGCCCGACAGAGCCCGACAGGGCCCAGTAGAGCCCGACAGAGCCCAGTAGAGCCCAGTAGAGCCCGACAGAGCCCGACAGAGCCCAGTAGAGCCCGACAGAGCCCGACAGAGCCCAAAAGAGCCCGACAGGGCCCGACAGGGCCCGACAGAGCCCGACAGAGCCCGACAGGGCCCAGTAGAGCCCGACAGAGCCCGATAGAGCCCGACAGAGCCCGACAGAGCCCAGTAGAGCCCGACAGAGCCCGACAGGGCCCGACAGAGCCCGACAGAGCCCGACAGAGCCCGACAGCGCCCGACAGGGCCCAGTAGAGCCCGACAGAGCCCGACAGAGCCCGACAGAGGCCGACAGGGCCCGACAGAGCCCGACAGAGCCCGACAGAGCCCGACAGGGCCCGACAGGGCCCAGTAGAGCCCGACAGAGCTCCTCAGTGCCCGACAGAGCCCGACAGAGCCCGACAGAGCCCGACAGAGCCCAGTAGAGCCCGACAGAGCCCGACAGAGCCCGACAGGGCCCGACAGAGCCCGACAGAGCCCGACAGAGCCCGACAGGGCCCGACAGAGCCCGACAGGGCCCGACAGAACCCGACAGAGCCCGACAGAGCCCGACAGGGCCCGACAGAGCCCGACAGAGCCCGACAGGGCCCAGTAGAGCCCGACAGAGCCCGACAGAGCCCGACAGAGCCCAGTAGAGCCCGACAGAGCCCGACAGAGCCCGACAGAGTCCGACAGGGCCCGACAGAGCCCGACAGGGCCCGACAGGGCCCGACAGAACCCGACAGAGCCCGACAGGGCCCGACAGAGCCCGACAGGGCCCAGTAGAGCCCGACAGTGCCCGACAGAGCCCAGTAGAGCCCAGTAGATCCCGACAGAGCCCGACAGAGCCCGACAGAGCCCAACAGGGCCCGACAGAGCCCGACAGAGCCCGACAGGACCCGACAGGGCCCGACAGAGCCCGACAGAGCCCGACAGGGCCCAGTAGAGCCCGACAGAGCTCGACAGAGCCCGACAGAGCCCGACAGGGCCCGACAGGGCCCGACAGGGCCCGACAGAGCCCGACAGAGCCCGACAGGGCCCGACAGAGCCCGACAGAGCCCGACAGAGCCCGACAGGGCCCGACAGAGCCCGACAGGGCCCAGTAGAGCCCGATAGAGCCCGACAGAGCCCGACAGAGCCCGACAGGGCCCGACAGAGCCCGACAGAGCCCGACAGAGCCCGACAGGGCCCAGTAGAGCCCGACAGAGCCCGACAGGGCCCAGTAGAGCCCGACAGAGCCCGACAGAGCCCGACAGAGCCCGACAGGGCCCGACAGAGCCCGACAGAGCCCGACAGGGCCCGATAGAGCCCGACAGGGCCCGACAGAGCCCGACAGAGCCCGACAGGGCCCGACAGAGCCCGACAGAGCCCGACAGAGCCCGACAGGGCCCAGTAGAGCCCGACAGAGCCCAGTAGAGCCCAGTAGAGCCCGACAGAGCCCGACAGAGCCCGACAGAGCCCGGCAGAGCCCGACAGAGCCCGACAGAGCCCGACAGGGCCCGACAGAGCCCGACAGAGCCCGACAGGGCCCAGTAGAGCCCGACAGAGCCCGACAGAGCCCGACAGAGCCCGACAGAGCCCGACAGAGCCCGACAGAGCCCGACAGGGCCCGACAGAGCCCGACAGGGCCCGACAGAGCCCGACAGAGCCCGACAGGGCCCCACAGAGCCCGACAGAGCCCGACAGGGCCCAGTAGAGCCCGACAGAGCCCGACAGTGCCCGACAGAGCCCGACAGAGCCCAGTAGAGCCCGACAGAGCCCGACAGAGCCCAACAGAGTCCGACAGGGCCCGACAGGGCCCGACAGAGCCCGACAGAGCCCGACAGGGCCCAGTAGAGCCCGACAGAGCCCGATAGAGCCCGACAGAGCCCGACAGAGCCCAGTAGAGCCCGACAGAGCCCGACAGAGCCCGACAGGGCCCGACAGGGCCCGACAGAGCCCGACAGAGCCCGACAGGGCCCGACAGAGCCCAGTAGAGCCCGACAGAGCCCGACAGAGCCCGACAGAGCCCGACAGGGCCCGACAGGGCCCAGTAGAGCCCGACAGAGCCCGACAGAGCCCGACAGAGACCGACAGGGCCCGACAGGGCCTGACAGAGCCCGACAGGGCCCGACAGAGCCCGACAGGGCCCGACAGGGCACGACAGAGCCCGACAGGGCCCGACAGGGCCCAGTAGAGCCCGACAGAGCCCGACAGAGCCCGACAGAGCCCAGTAGAGCCCAGTAGAGCCCGACAGAGCCCGACACACCCCGACAGAGCCCGACAGAGCCCGACAGGGCCCGACAGAGCCCGACAGAGCCCGACAGAGCCCGACAGGTCCCAGTAGAGCCCGACAGAGCCCGACAGAGCCCGACAGAGCCCGACAGGGACCGACAGAGCCCGACAGAGCCCGACAGAGCCCGACAGGGCCCGACAGGGCCCGACAGAGCCCGACAGGGCCCGACAGAGCCCGACTGAGCCCGACAGAGCCCGACAGGGCCCAGTAGAGCCCAGTAGAACCCGACAGAGCCCAGTAGAGCCCGACAGAGCCCGACAGAGCCCGACAGAGCCCGACAGGGCCCAGTAGAGCCCGACAGAGCCCGACAGAGCCCGACAGAGCCCGACAGGGCCCGACAGGGCCCGACAGGGCCCAGTAGAGCCCGACAGAGCCCGACAGAACCCGTCAGAGCCCGACAGAGCCCGACAGAGCCCGACAGAGTCCGACAGGGCCCAGTAGAGCCCGACAGAGCCCGACAGAGCCCGACAGAGCCCGACAGGGCCCGACAGGGCCCGACAGAGCCCGACAGAGCCCGACAGGGCCCGACAGGGCCCAGTAGAGCCCGACAGAGCCCGAGAGGGCCCGACAGAGCCCGACAGAGCCCGACAGAGCCCGACAGGGCCCGACAGAGCCCGACAGAGCCCGACAGAGCCCCACAGAGCCCGACAGAGCCAGACAGGGCCCAGTAGAGCCCGACAGAGCCCGACAGAGCCCGACAGAGCCCGACAGAGCCCAGTAGAGCCCGACAGAGCCCGACAGAGCCCAACAGAGTCCGACAGGGCCCGACAGGGCCCGACAGAGCCCGACAGAGCCCGACAGGGCCCAGTAGAGCCCGACAGAGCCCGATAGAGCCCGACAGAGCCCGACAGAGCCCAGTAGAGCCCGACAGAGCCCGACAGAGCCCGACAGGGCCCGACAGGGCCCGACAGAGCCCGACAGAGCCCGACAGGGCCCGACAGAGCCCAGTAGAGCCCGACAGAGCCCGACAGAGCCCGACAGAGCCCGACAGGGCCCGACAGGGCCCAGTAGAGCCCGACAGAGCCCGACAGAGCCCGACAGAGCCCGACAGGGCCCGACAGGGCCTGACAGAGCCCGACAGGGCCCGACAGAGCCCGACAGGGCCCGACAGGGCACGACAGAGCCCGACAGGGCCTGACAGGGCCCAGTAGAGCCCGACAGAGCCCGACAGAGCCCGACAGAGCCCGACAGGGCCCGACAGGGCCCAGTAGAGCCCGACAGAGCCCGACAGAGCCCGACAGAGCCCAGTAGAGCCCAGTAGAGCCCGACAGAGCCCGACACACCCCGACAGAGCCCGACAGAGCCCGACAGGGCCCGACAGAGCCCGACAGAGCCCGACAGAGCCCGACAGGGCCCAGTAGAGCCCGACAGAGCCCGACAGAGCCCGACAGAGCCCGACAGGGACCGACAGAGCCCGACAGAGCCCGACAGAGCCCGACAGGGCCCGACAGGGCCCGACAGAGCCCGACAGGGCCCGACAGAGCCCGACTGAGCCCGACAGAGCCCGACAGGGCCCAGTAGAGCCCAGTAGAACCCGACAGAGCCCAGTAGAGCCCGACAGAGCCCGACAGAGCCCGACAGAGCCCGACAGGGCCCAGTAGAGCCCGACAGAGCCCGACAGAGCCCGACAGAGCCCGACAGGGCCCGACAGGGCCCGACAGGGCCCAGTAGAGCCCGACAGAGCCCGACAGAACCCGTCAGAGCCCGACAGAGCCCGACAGAGCCCGACAGAGTCCGACAGGGCCCAGTAGAGCCCGACAGAGCCCGACAGAGCCCGACAGAGCCCGACAGGGCCCGACAGGGCCCGACAGAGCCCGACAGAGCCCGACAGGGCCCGACAGGGCCCAGTAGAGCCCGACAGAGCCCGAGAGGGCCCGACAGAGCCCGACAGAGCCCGACAGAGCCCGACAGGGCCCGACAGAGCCCGACAGAGCCCGACAGAGCCCGACAGAGCCCGACAGAGCCCGACAGGGCCCAGTAGAGCCCGACAGAGCCCGACAGAGCCCGACAGAGCCCGACAGAGCCCAGTAGAGCCCGACAGAGCCCGACAGAGCCCGACAGAGCCCGACAGGGCCCGACAGGGCCCGACAGAGCCCGACAGAGCCCGACAGGGCCCAGTAGAGCCCGACAGAGCCCGATAGAGCCCGACAGAGCCCGACAGAGCCCAGTAGAGCCCGACAGAGCCCGACAGAGCCCGACAGGGCCCGACAGGGCCCGACAGAGCCCGACAGAGCCCGACAGGGCCCGACAGAGCCCAGTAGAGCCCGACAGAGCCCGACAGAGCCCGACAGAGCCCGACAGGGCCCGACAGGGCCCAGTAGAGCCCGACAGAGCCCGACAGAGCCCGACAGAGCCCGACAGGACCCGACAGAGCCCGACAGAGCCCGACAGGGCCCGACAGGGCCTGACAGAGCCCGACAGGGCCCGACAGAGCCCGACAGGGCCCGACAGGGCACGACAGAGCCCGACAGGGCCCGACAGGGCCCAGTAGAGCCCGACAGAGCCCGACAGAGCCCGACAGAGCCCGACAGGGCCCGACAGGGCCCAGTAGAGCCCGACAGAGCCCGACAGAGCCCGACAGAGCCCAGTAGAGCCCAGTAGAGCCCGACAGAGCCCGACACACCCCGACAGAGCCCGACAGAGCCCGACAGGGCCCGACAGAGCCCGACAGAGCCCGACAGAGCCCGACAGGGCCCAGTAGAGCCCGACAGAGCCCGACAGAGCCCGACAGAGCCCGACAGGGACCGACAGAGCCCGACAGAGCCCGACAGAGCCCGACAGGGCCCGACAGGGCCCGACAGAGCCCGACAGGGCCCGACAGAGCCCGACTGAGCCCGACAGAGCCCGACAGGGCCCAGTAGAGCCCAGTAGAACCCGAAAGAGCCCAGTAGAGCCCGACAGAGCCCGACAGAGCCCGACAGAGCCCGACAGAGCCCGACAGGGCCCAGTAGAGCCCGACAGAGACCGACAGAGCCCGACAGGGCCCAGTAGAGCCCGACAGAGCCTGACAGAACCCGTCAGAGCCCGACAGAGCCCGACAGAGCCCGACAGAGTCCGACAGGGCCCAGTAGAGCCCGACAGAGCCCGACAGAGCCCGACAGAGCCCGACAGGGCCCGACAGGGCCCGACAGAGCCCGACAGAGCCCGACAGGGCCCGACAGGGCCCAGTAGAGCCCGACAGAGCCCGAGAGGGCCCGACAGAGCCCGACAGAGCCCGACAGAGCCCGACAGGGCCCGACAGAGCCCGACAGAGCCCGACAGAGCCCGACAGGGCCCGACAGGGCCCAGTAGAGCCCGACAGAGCCCGACAGAGCCCGACAGAACCCGACAGGGCCCAGTAGAGCCCGACAGAGCCCGACAGAGCCCGACAGAGCCCGACAGGGCCCGACAGAACCCGACAGAGCCCGACAGAGCCCGACAGCGCCCGACAGGGCCCAGTAGAGCCCGACAGAGCCCGACAGAGCCCGACAGAGCCCGACAGGGCCCGACAGGGCCCGACAGAGCCCGACAGGGCCCGACAGAGCCCGACAGAGCCCGACAGAGCCCGACAGGGCCCGACAGAGCCCGACAGAGCCCGACAGGGCCCAGTAGAGCCCTGCAGAGCCCGACAGAGCCCGACAGAGCCCGAAAGAGCCCAGTAGAGCCCGACAGAGCCCGACAGAGCCCGAAAGGGCCCGACAGAGCCCGACAGGGCCCGACAGAGCCCGACAGAGCCCGACAGAGCCCGACAGGGCCCGACAGAGCCCGACAGAGCCCGACAGGGCCCGACAGGGCCCGACAGAGCCCGACAGAGCCCTACAGGGCCCAGTAGAGACCGACAGAGCCCGACAGAGCCCAGTAGAGCCCAGTAGAGCCCGACAGAGCCCGACAGAGCCCGACAGAGCCCGACAGAACCCGACAGAGCCCGACAGAGACCAGTTGAGCCCGACAGAGCCCGACAGAGCCCGACAGAGCCCGACAGGGCCCGACAGGTCCCAGTAGAGCCCGACAGAGCCCGACAGAGCCCGACAGAGCCCGACAGAGCCCAGTAGAGCCCGACAGAGCCCGACAGAGCCCGACAGGGCCCGACAGAGCCCGACAGAGCCCGACAGGGCCCGACAGGGCCCGACAGAGCCCAGTAGAGCCCGACAGAGCCCGACAGAGCCCGACAGAGCCCGACAGGGCCAAGTAGAGCCCAGTAGAGCCCGACAGAGCCCAGTAGAGCCCGACAGAGCCCGACAGAGCCCGACAGAGCCCCACAGGGCCCGACAGGGCCCGACAGAGCCCGACAGAGCCCGACAGAGCCCGACAGAGCCCGACAGAGCCCGACAGGGCCCGACAGAGCCTGACAGAGCCTGACAGGGCCCAGTAGAGCCCGACAGAGCCCGACAGAGCCCGACAGGGCCCGACAGAGCCCAGTAGAGCCCGACAGAGCCCGACAGAGCCCGACAGGGCCCGACAGAGCCCGACAGAGCCCGACAGGGCCCGACAGGGCCCGACAGGGCCCGACAGAGCCCAGTAGAGCCCGACAGAGGCCGACAGAGCCCGACAGAGCCCGACAGGGCCCAGTAGAGCCCGACAGAGCCCGACACAGCCCGACAGAACCCGTCAGAGCCCGACAGAGCCCGACAGAGCCCGACAGAGCCCGACAGAGTCCGACAGGGCCCAGTAGATCCCGATAGAGCCCGACAGAGCCCGACAGAGCCCGACAGGGCCCGACAGAGCCCGACAGAGCCCAACAGGGCCCGACAGGGCCCGACAGGGCCCGACAGAGCCCGACAGGGCCCAGTAGAGCCCGACAGAGCCCGACAGAGCCCGACAGAGCCCGACAGGGCCCGACAGAGCCCGACAGAGCCCGACAGGGCCCGACAGGGCCTGACAGAGCCCGACAGGGCCCGACAGAGCCCGACAGGGCCCGACAGGGCACGACAGAGCCCGACAGGGACCGACAGGGCCCAGTAGAGCCCGACAGAGCCCGACAAAGCCCGACAGGGCCCGACAGAGCCCGACAGGGCCCAGTAGAGCCCGACAGAGCCCGACAGGGCCCGACAGGGCCCAGTAGAGCCCGACAGAGCCCGACAGAGCCCGACAGAGCCCGACAGAGCCCGACAGGGCACGACAGGGCACGACAGGGCACGACAGGGCCCGACAGGGCCCAGTAGAGCCCGACAGAGCCCGACAGACCCCGACAGGGCCCGACAGAGCCCGACAGAGCCCGACAGCTCCCGACAGGGCCCAGTAGAGCCCGACAGAGCCCGACAGAGCCCGACAGGGCCCGACAGAGCCCGACAGAGCCCGACAGAGCCCGACAGGGCCCAGTAGAGCCCGACAGAGCCCGACAGGGCCCGACAGAGCCCGACAGAGCCCGACAGAGCCGGACAGGGCCCAGTAGAGCCCGACAGAGCCCGACAGAGCCCGACAGAGCCCGACAGGGCCCGACAGAGCCCGACAGAGCCCGACAGAGCCCGACAGCGCCCGACAGGGCCCAGTAGAGCCCGACAGAGCCCGACAGAGCCCGACAGGGCCCGACAGAGCCCGACAGAGCCCGACAGAGCCCGACAGAGCCCGACAGGGCCCAGTAGAGCCCGACAGAGCCCGACAGGGCCCGACAGAGCCCGACAGAGCCCGACAGAGCCCGACAGGGCCCAGTAGAGCCCGACAGAGCCCGACAGAGCCCGACAGAGCCCGACAGGGCCCGACAGAGCCCGACAGAGCCCGACAGAGCCCGACAGGGCCCGACAGAGCCCGACAGAGCCCGACAGAGCCCGACAGAGCCCGACAGGGCCCGACAGAGCCCGACAGGGCCCGACAGAGCCCGACAGAGCCCGACAGGGCCCGACAGAGCCCGACAGAGCCCGACAGAGCCCAGTAGAGCCCGACAGAGCCCGACAGAGCCCGACAGAGTCCGACAGGGCCCGACAGAGCCCGACAGGGCCCGACAGGGCCCGACAGAGCCCGACAGAGCCCGACAGGGCCCGACAGAGCCCGACAGGGCCCAGTAGAGCCCGACAGAGCCCGACAGAGCCCGACAGGGCCCGACAGGGCCCGACAGGGCCCAGTAGAGCCCGACAGAGCCCGACAGAGCCCAGTAGAGCCCAGTAGAGCCCGACAGAGCCCGACAGAGCCCGACAGAGCCCGACAGGGCCCGAGAGAGCCCGACAGAGCCCGACAGGGCCCGAAAGGGCCCGACAGAGCCCGACAGGGTCCGACAGGGCCCGACAGGGCCCAGTAGAGCCCGAAAGAGCCCGACAGAGCCCAGTAGAGCCCAGTAGAGCCCGACAGGGCCCGACAGGGCCCGCCAGGGCCCAGTAGAGCCCGACAGAGCCCGACAGAGCCTGACAGAGCCCGACAGGGCCCGACAGGGCCCGACAGAGCCCGACAGGGCCCAGTAGAGCCCGACAGAGCCCGACAGAGCCCGACAGAGCCCGACAGAGCCCAGTAGAGCCCGACAGAGCCCGACAGAGACCGACAGGGCCCGACAGAGCCCGACAGGGCCCGACAGGGCCCAGTAGAGCCCGATAGAGCCCGACAGAGCCCGACAGAGCCCGACAGGGCCCGACAGAGCCCGACAGAGCCCGACAGGGCCCGACAGGGCCCGACAGGGCCCGACAGAGCCCGACAGGGCCCGATAGAGCCCGACAGGGCCCGACAGAGCCCGACAGAGCCCGACAGGGCACGACAGAGCCCGACAGAGCCCGACAGGGCCCGACAGAGCCCGACAGAGCCCGACAGAGCCCGACAGGGCCCAGTAGAGCCCGACAGAGCCCAGTAGAGCCCAGTAGAGCCCGACAGAGCCCGACAGAGCCCAGTAGAGCCCGACAGAGCCCGACAGAGCCCAAAAGAGCCCGACAGGGCCCGACAGGGCCCGACAGAGCCCGACAGAGCCCGACAGGGCCCAGTAGAGCCCGACAGAGCCCGATAGAGCCCGACAGAGCCCGACAGAGCCCAGTAGAGCCCGACAGAGCCCGACAGGGCCCGACAGAGCCCGACAGAGCCCGACAGAGCCCGACAGCGCCCGACAGGGCCCAGTAGAGCCCGACAGAGCCCGACAGAGCCCGACAGAGGCCGACAGGGCCCGACAGAGCCCGACAGAGCCCGACAGAGCCCGACAGGGCCCGACAGGGCCCAGTAGAGCCCGACAGAGCCCCTCAGGGCCCGACAGAGCCCGACAGAGCCCGACAGAGCCCGACAGAGCCCAGTAGAGCCCGACAGAGCCCGACAGAGCCCGACAGGGCCCGACAGAGCCCGACAGAGCCCGACAGGGCCCGACAGAACCCGACAGAGCCCGACAGAGCCCGACAGGGCCCGACAGAGCCCGACAGAGCCCGACAGGGCCCAGTAGAGCCCGACAGAGCCCGACAGAGCCCGACAGAGCCCAGTAGAGCCCGACAGAGCCCGACAGAGCCCGACAGAGTCCGACAGGGCCCGACAGAGCCCGACAGGGCCCGACAGGGCCCGACAGAGCCCGACAGAGCCCGACAGGGCCCGACAGAGCCCGACAGGGCCCAGTAGAGCCCGATAGTGCCCGACAGAGCCCAGTAGAGCCCAGTAGATCCCGACAGAGCCCGACAGAGCCCGACAGAGCCCAACAGGGCCCGACAGAGCCCGACAGAGCCCGACAGGGCCCGACAGGGCCCGACAGAGCCCGACAGAGCCCGACAGGGCCCAGTAGAGCCCGACAGAGCCCGACAGAGCCCGACAGAGCCCGACAGGGCCCGACAGGGCCCGACAGGGCCCGACAGAGCCCGACAGGGCCCGACAGAGCCCGACAGAGCCCGACAGAGCCCGACAGGGCCCGACAGAGCCCGACAGGGCCCAGTAGAGCCCGATAGAGCCCGACAGAGCCCGACAGAGCCCGACAGGGCCCGACAGAGCCCGACAGAGCCCGACAGGGCCCAGTAGAGCCCGACAGAGCCCAGTAGAGCCCAGTAGAGCCCGACAGAGCCCGACAGAGCCCGACAGAGCCCGACAGAGCCCGACAGAGCCCAGCAGAGCCCGACAGAGCCCGACAGAGCCCGACAGGGCCCGACAGAGCCCGACAGAGCCCGACAGGGCCCGATAGAGCCCGACAGGGCCCGACAGAGCCCGACAGAGCCCGACAGGGCCCGACAGAGCCCGACAGAGCCCGACAGAGCCCGACAGGGCCCAGTAGAGCCCGACAGAGCCCAGTAGAGCCCAGTAGAGCCCGACAGAGCCCGACAGAGCCCGACAGAGCCCAGCAGAGCCCGACAGAGCCCGACAGAGCCCGACAGGGCCCGACAGAGCCCGACAGAGCCCGACAGGGCCCAGTAGAGCCCGACAGAGCCCGACAGAGCCCGACAGAGCCCGACAGGGCCCGACAGAGCCCGACAGAGCCCGACAGGGCCCGACAGAGCCCGACAGAGCCCGACAGAGCCCGACAGAGCCCGACAGGGCCCCACAGAGCCCGACAGAGCCCGACAGGGCCCAGTAGAGCCCGACAGAGCCCGACAGTGCCCGACAGAGCCCGACAGAGCCCAGTAGAGCCCGACAGAGCCCGACAGAGCCCAACAGAGTCCGACAGGGCCCGACAGGGCCCGACAGAGCCCGACAGAGCCCGACAGGGCCCAGTAGAGCCCGACAGAGCCCGATAGAGCCCGACAGAGCCCGACAGAGCCCAGTAGAGCCCGACAGAGCCCGACAGAGCCCGACAGGGCCCGACAGGGCCCGACAGAGCCCGACAGAGCCCGACAGGGCCCGACAGAGCCCAGTAGAGCCCGACAGAGCCCGACAGAGCCCGACAGAGCCCGACAGGGCCCGACAGGGCCCAGTAGAGCCCGACAGAGCCCGACAGAGCCCGACAGAGCCCGACAGGGCCCGACAGGGCCTGACAGAGCCCGACAGGGCCCGACAGAGCCCGACAGGGCCCGACAGAGCCCGACAGAGCCCGACAGAGCCCGACAGGGCCCAGTAGAGCCCGACAGAGCCCAGTAGAGCCCAGTAGAGCCCGACAGAGCCCGACAGAGCCCGACAGAGCCCGACAGAGCCCAGCAGAGCCCGACAGAGCCCGACAGAGCCCGACAGGGCCCGACAGAGCCCGACAGAGCCCGACAGGGCCCGATAGAGCCCGACAGGGCCCGACAGAGCCCGACAGAGCCCGACAGGGCCCGACAGAGCCCGACAGAGCCCGACAGAGCCCGACAGGGCCCAGTAGAGCCCGACAGAGCCCAGTAGAGCCCAGTAGAGCCCGACAGAGCCCGACAGAGCCCGACAGAGCCCAGCAGAGCCCGACAGAGCCCGACAGAGCCCGACAGGGCCCGACAGAGCCCGACAGAGCCCGACAGGGCCCAGTAGAGCCCGACAGAGCCCGACAGAGCCCGACAGAGCCCGACAGGGCCCGACAGAGCCCGACAGAGCCCGACAGGGCCCGACAGAGCCCGACAGAGCCCGACAGAGCCCGACAGAGCCCGACAGGGCCCCACAGAGCCCGACAGAGCCCGACAGGGCCCAGTAGAGCCCGACAGAGCCCGACAGTGCCCGACAGAGCCCGACAGAGCCCAGTAGAGCCCGACAGAGCCCGACAGAGCCCAACAGAGTCCGACAGGGCCCGACAGGGCCCGACAGAGCCCGACAGAGCCCGACAGGGCCCAGTAGAGCCCGACAGAGCCCGATAGAGCCCGACAGAGCCCGACAGAGCCCAGTAGAGCCCGACAGAGCCCGACAGAGCCCGACAGGGCCCGACAGGGCCCGACAGAGCCCGACAGAGCCCGACAGGGCCCGACAGAGCCCAGTAGAGCCCGACAGAGCCCGACAGAGCCCGACAGAGCCCGACAGGGCCCGACAGGGCCCAGTAGAGCCCGACAGAGCCCGACAGAGCCCGACAGAGCCCGACAGGGCCCGACAGGGCCTGACAGAGCCCGACAGGGCCCGACAGAGCCCGACAGGGCCCGACAGGGCACGACAGAGCCCGACAGGGCCCGACAGGGCCCAGTAGAGCCCGACAGAGCCCGACAGAGCCCGACAGAGCCCGACAGGGCCCGACAGGGCCCAGTAGAGCCCGACAGAGCCCGACAGAGCCCGACAGAGCCCAGTAGAGCCCAGTAGAGCCCGACAGAGCCCGACACACCCCGACAGAGCCCGACAGAGCCCGACAGGGCCCGACAGAGCCCGACAGAGCCCGACAGAGCCCGACAGGGCCCAGTAGAGCCCGACAGAGCCCGACAGAGCCCGACAGAGCCCGACAGGGACCGACAGAGCCCGACAGAGCCCGACAGAGCCCGACAGGGCCCGACAGGGCCCGACAGAGCCCGACAGGGCCCGACAGAGCCCGACTGAGCCCGACAGAGCCCGACAGGGCCCAGTAGAGCCCTGTAGAACCCGACAGAGCCCAGTAGAGCCCGACAGAGCCCGACAGAGCCCGACAGAGCCCGACAGGGCCCAGTAGAGCCCGACAGAGCCCGACAGAGCCCGACAGAGCCCGACAGGGCCCGACAGGGCCCGACAGGACCCAGTAGAGCCCGACAGAGCCCGACAGAACCCGTCAGAGCCCGACAGAGCCCGACAGAGCCCGACAGAGTCCGACAGGGCCCAGTAGAGCCCGACAGAGCCCGACAGAGCCCGACAGAGCCCGACAGGGCCCGACAGGGCCCGACAGAGCCCGACAGAGCCCGACAGGGCCCGACAGGGCCCAGTAGAGCCCGACAGAGCCCGAGAGGGCCCGACAGAGCCCGACAGAGCCCGACAGAGCCCGACAGGGCCCGACAGAGCCCGACAGAGCCCGACAGAGCCCGACAGGGCCCGACAGGGCCCAGTAGAGCCCGACAGAGCCCGACAGAGCCCGACAGAACCCGACAGGGCCCAGTAGAGCCCGACAGAGCCCGACAGAGCCCGACAATGCCCGACAGGGCCCGACAGAACCCGACAGAGCCCGACAGAGCCCGACAGCGCCCGACAGGGCCCAGTAGAGCCCGACAGAGCCCGACAGAGCCCGACAGAGCCCGACAGGGCCCGACAGGGCCCGACAGAGCCCGACAGAGCCCGACAGAGCCCGACAGGGCCCGACAGGGCCCAGTAGAGCCCGACAGAGCCCGACAGAGCCCGACAGAGCCCGACAGGGCCCGACAGGGCCCGACAGGGCCCGACAGAGCCCGACAGGGCCCGACAGAGCCCGACAGAGCCCGACAGAGCCCGACAGGGCCCGACAGAGCCCGACAGAGCCCGACAGGGCCCAGTAGAGCCCTGCAGAGCCCAACAGAGCCCGACAGAGCCCGAAAGAGCCCAGTAGAGCCCGACAGAGCCCGACAGAGCCCGACAGAGCCCGACAGGGCCCGACAGAGCCCGACAGGGCCCGACAGAGCCCGACAGAGCCCGACAGAGCCCGACAGGGCCCGACAGAGCCCGACAGAGCCCGACAGGGCCCGACAGGGCCCGACAGAGCCCGACAGAGCCCTACAGGGCCCAGTAGAGACCGACAGAGCCCGACAGAGCCCAGTAGAGCCCAGTAGAGCCCGACAGAGCCCGACAGAGCCCGACAGAGCCCGACAGAACCCGACAGAGCCCGACAGAGACCAGTTGAGCCCGACAGAGCCCGACAGAGCCCGACAGAGCCCGACAGGGCCCGACAGGTCCCAGTAGAGCCCGACAGAGCCCGACAGAGCCCGACAGAGCCCGACAGAGCCCAGTAGAGCCCGACAGAGCCCGACAGAGCCCGACAGAGCCCGACAGGGCCCGACAGAGCCCGACAGAGCCCGACAGGGCCCGACAGGGCCCGACAGAGCCCAGTAGAGCCCGACAGAGCCCGACAGAGCCCGACAGAGCCCGACAGGGCCCAGTAGAGCCCAGTAGAGCCCGACAGAGCCCAGTAGAGCCCGACAGAGCCCGACAGAGCCCGACAGAGCCCCACAGGGCCCGACAGGGCCCGACAGAGCCCGACAGGGCCCGACAGAGCCCGACAGAGCCCGACAGAGCCCGACAGGGCCCGACAGAGCCTGACAGAGCCCGACAGGGCCCAGTAGAGCCCGACAGAGCCCGACAGAGCCCGACAGGGCCCGACAGATCCCAGTAGAGCCCGACAGAGCCCGACAGAGCCCGACAGGGCCCGACAGAGCCCGACAGAGCCCGACAGGGCCCGACAGGGCCCAGTAGAGCCCGACAGAGCCCGACAGAGCCCGACAGGGCCCGACAGGGCCCGACAGGGCCCGACAGAGCCCAGTAGAGCCCGACAGAGGCCGACAGAGCCCGACAGAGCCCGACAGGGCCCAGTAGAGCCCGACAGAGCCCGACAGAGCCCGACAGAACCCGTCAGAGCCCGACAGAGCCCGACAGAGCCCGACAGAGCCCGACAGAGTCCGACAGGGCCCAGTAGATCCCGATAGAGCCCGACAGAGCCCGACAGAGCCCGACAGGGCCCGACAGAGCCCGACAGAGCCCAACAGGGCCCGACAGGGCCCGACAGGGCCCGACAGAGCCCGACAGGGCCCGACAGAGCCCGACAGGGCCCGACAGGGCCCGACAGAGCCCGACAGAGCCCGACAGAGCCCGACAGAGCCCGACAGGGCCCGACAGGGCCCAGTAGAGCCCGACAGAGCCCGACAGAGCCCGACAGAGCCCGACAGGGCCCGACAGAGCCCGACAGAGCCCGACAGGGCCTGACAGAGCCCGACAGAGCCCGACAGAGCCCGACAGGGCCCGACAGGGCACGACAGAGCCCGACAGGGCCCGACAGGGCCCAGTAGAGCCCGACAGAGCCCGACAGAGCCCGACAGAGCCCGACAGGGCCCGACAGGGCCCAGTAGAGCCCGACAGAGCCCGACAGAGCCCGACAGAGCTCAGTAGAGCCCAGTAGAGCCCGACAGAGCCCGACACACCCCGACAGAGCCCGACAGAGCCCGACAGAGCCCGACAGGGCCCAGTAGAGCCCGAGAGAGCCCGACAGAGCCCGACAGAGCCCGACAGGGACCGACAGAGCCCGACAGAGCCCGACAGGGCCCGACAGGGCCCGACAGAGCCCGACAGAGCCCGACAGGGCCCGACAGAGCCCGACAGAGCCCGACAGAGCCCGACAGGGCCAGGTAGAGCCCAGCAGAACCCAACAGAGCCCAGTAGAGCCCGACAGAGCCCGACAGAGCCCGACAGAGCCCGACAGGGCCCGACAGAGCCCGACACAGCCCGACAGGGCCCGACAGAGCCCGACAGGGCCCAGTAGAGCCCGACAGAGCCCGACAGAGCCCGACAGGGCCCGACAGGGCCCGACAGGTCCCAGTAGAGCCCGACAGAGCCCGACAGAACCCGTCAGAGCCCGACAGAGCCCGACAGAGCCCGACAGAGCCCGACAGAGTCCGACAGGGCCCAGTAGAGCCCGACAGAGCCCGACAGAGCCCGACAGAGCCCGACAGGGCCCGACAGGGCCCGACAGAGCCCGACAGAGCCCGACAGGGCCCGACAGGGCCCAGTAGAGCCCGACAGAGCCCGAGAGGGACCGACAGAGCCCGACAGAGCCCGACAGAGCCCGACAGGGCCCGACAGAGCCCGACAGAGCCCGACAGAGCCCGACAGAGCCCGACAGGGCGCAGTAGAGCCCGACAGAGCCCGACAGAGCCCGACAGAGCCCGACAGGGCCCAGTAGAGCCCGACAGAGCCCGACAGAGCCCGACAGAGCCCGACAGGGCCCGACAGGGCCCAGTAGAGTCCGACAGAGCCCGACAGGGCCCGACAGAGCCCGACAGAGCCCGACAGAGCCCGACAGGGCCCAGTAGAGCCCGACAGAGCCCGACAGAGCCCGACAGAGCCCGACAGAGCCCAGTAGAGCCCGACAGAGCCCGACAGGGCCCGACAGAGCCCGACAGAGCCCGACAGAGCCCGACAGGGCCCAGTAGAGCCCGACAGAGCCCGACAGAGCCCGACAGAGCCCGACAGGGCCCGACAGGGCCCGACAGAGCCCGACAGGGCCCGACAGGGCCCGACAGAGCCCGACAGGGCCCGACAGAGCCCGACAGAGCCCGACAGAGCCCGACAGGGCCCGACAGAGCCCGACAGAGCCCGACAGGACCCAGAAGAGCCCGACAGAGCCCGACAGAGCCCGACAGAGCCCAGTAGAGCCCGACAGAGCCCGACAGAGCCCGACAGGGCCCGACAGAGCCCGACAGGGCCCGACAGGGCCCGACAGAGCCCGACAGAGCCCGACAGGGCCCGACAGAGCCCGACAGAGCCCGACAGGGCCCGACAGGGCCCGACAGAGCCCGACAGGGCCCAGTAGAGACCGACAGAGACCGACAGAGCCCAGTAGAGCCCAGTAGAGCCCGACAGAGCCCGACAGAGCCCGACAGAGCCCGACAGAGCCCGACAGAGACCAGTTGAGCCCGACAGAGCCCGACAGAGCCCGACAGAGCCCGACAGGGCCCGACAGGGCCCAGTAGAGCCCGACAGAGCCCGACAGAGCCCGACAGAGCCCGACAGAGCCCAGTAGAGCCCGACAGAGCCCGACAGAGCCCGACAGGGCCCGACAGAGCCCGACAGAGCCCGACAGGGCCCGACAGGGCCCGACAGAGCCCAGTAGAGCCCGACAGAGCCCGACAGAGCCCGACAGAGCCCGACAGGGCCCAGTAGAGCCCAGTAGAGCCCGACAGAGCCCAGTAGAGCCCGACAGAGCCCGACAGAGCCCGACAGAGCCCGACAGGGCCCGACAGGGCCCGACAGAGCCCGACAGGGCCCGACAGAGCACGACAGAGCCCGACAGAGCCCGACAGGGCCCGACAGAGCCTGACAGAGCCCGACAGGGCCCAGTAGAGCCCGACAGAGCCCGACAGAGCCCGACAGAGCCCAGTAGAGCCCGACAGAGCACGAGAGAGCCCGACAGAGCCCGACAGAGCCCGACAGGGCCCGACAGAGCCCGACAGAGCCCGACAGGGCCCGACAGAGCCCGACAGAGAGCGACAGAGCCCGACAGGGCCCGACAGAGCCCGACAGAGCCCGACAGGGCCCGACAGGGCCCAGTAGACCCCGACAGAGCCGGATAGAGCCCGACAGGGCCCGACAGGGCCCGACAGGGCCCGACAGGGCCCGACAGAGCCCAGTAGAGCCCGACAGAGGCCGACAGAGCCCGACAGAGCCCGACAGAGCCCGACAGGTCCCGACAGGGCCCAGTAGAGCCCGACAGAGCCCGACAGAGCCCGACAGGGCCCGACAGAGCCCGACAGAGTCCGACAGAGCCCGACAGGGCCCAGTAGAGCCCGACAGAGCCCGACAGAGCCCGACAGAACCCGTCAGAGCCCGACAGAGCCCGACAGAGCCCGACAGAGCCCGACAGAGTCCGACAGAGTCCGACAGGGCCCAGTAGAGCCCGACAGAGCCCGACAGAGCCCGACAGAGCCCGACAGGGCCCGACAGAGCCCGACAGAGCCCGACAGAGCCCGACAGGGCCCGACAGAGCCCGACAGAGCCCGACAGGGCCCAGTAGAGCCCGACAGAGCCCGATAGAGCCCGACAGAGCCCGACAGAGCCCAGTAGAGCCCGACAGGGCCCGACAGAGCCCGACAGGGCCCGACAGGGCCCGACAGAGCCCGACAGGGCCCGACAGAGCCCGACAGAGCCCGACAGGGCCCGACAGGGCCTGACAGAGCCCGACAGAGCCCGACAGAGCCCGACAGGGCCCGACAGGGCCCGACAGAGCCCGACAGGGCCCGACAGGGCCCAGTAGAGCCCGACAGAGCCCGACAGAGCCCGACAGGGCCCGACAGGGCCCAGTAGAGCCCGACAGAGCCCGACAGAGCCCGACAGAGCCCAGTAGAGCCCAGTAGAGCCCGACAGAGCCCGACACACCCCGACAGAGCCCGACAGAGCCCGACAGGGCCCGACAGAGCCCGACAGAGCCCGACAGAGCCCGACAGGGCCCAGTAGAGCCCGACAGAGCCCGACAGAGCCCGACAGAGCCCGACAGGGACCGACAGAGCCCGACAGAGCCCGACAGGGCCCGACAGGGCCCGACAGAGCCCGACAGAGCCCGACAGGGCCCGACAGAGCCCGACAGAGCCCGACAGAGCCCGACAGGGCCAGGTAGAGCCCAGCAGAACCCAACAGAGCCCAGTAGAGCCCGACAGAGCCCGACAGAGCCCGACAGAGCCCGACACAGCCCGACAGGGCCCGACAGAGCCCGACAGGGCCCAGTAGAGCCCGACAGAGCCCGACAGAGCCCGACAGGGCCCGACAGGGCCCGACAGGGCCCAGTAGAGCCCGACAGAGCCCGACAGAACCCGTCAGAGCCCGACAGAGCCCGACAGAGCCCGACAGAGCCCGACAGAGTCCGACAGGGCCCAGTAGAGCCCGACAGAGCCCGACAGAGCCCGACAGAGCCCGACAGGGCCCGACAGGGCCCGACAGAGCCCGACAGAGCCCGACAGGGCCCGACAGGGCCCAGTAGAGCCCGACAGAGCCCGAGAGGGCCCGACAGAGCCCGACAGAGCCCGACAGAGCCCGACAGGGCCCGACAGAGCCCGACAGAGCCCGACAGAGCCCGACAGAGCCCGACAGGGCGCAGTAGAGCCCGACAGAGCCCGACAGAGCCCGACAGAACCCGACAGGGCCCAGTAGAGCCCGACAGAGCCCGACAGAGCCCGACAGAGCCCGACAGGGCCCGACAGGGCCCAGTAGAGCCCGACAGAGCCCGACAGGGCCCGACAGAGCCCGACAGAGCCCGACAGAGCCCGACAGGGCCCAGTAGAGCCCGACAGAGCCCGACAGAGCCCGACAGAGCCCAGTAGAGCCCGACAGAACCCGACAGAGCCCGACAGAGCCCGACAGAGCCCGACAGAGCCCGACAGAGCCCGACAGGGCCCGACAGAGCCCGACAGAGCCCGACAGGGCCCGACAGGGCCCGACAGAGCCCGACAGGGCCCGACAGAGCCCGACAGAGCCCGACAGAGCCCGACAGGGCCCGACAGAGCCCGACAGAGCCCGACAGGACCCAGAAGAGCCCGACAGAGCCCGACAGAGCCCGACAGAGCCCAGTAGAGCCCGACAGAGCCCGACAGAGCCCGACAGGGCCCGACAGAGCCCGACAGGGCCCGACAGGGCCCGACAGGGCCCGACAGAGCCCGACAGAGCCCGACAGGGCCCGACAGAGCCCGACAGGGCCCAGTAGAGCCCGACAGAGCCCGACAGAGCCCGACAGAGCCCAGTAGAGCCCGACAGAGCACGAGAGAGCCCGACAGAGCCCGACAGAGCCCGACAGGGCCCGACAGAGCCCGACAGAGCCCGACAGGGCCCGACAGAGCCCGACAGAGAGCGACAGAGCCCGACAGGGCCCGACAGAGCCCGACAGAGCCCGACAGGGCCCGACAGGGCCCAGTAGAGCCCGACAGAGCCGGATAGAGCCCGACAGGGCCCGACAGGGCCCGACAGGGCCCGACAGGGCCCGACAGAGCCCAGTAGAGCCCGACAGAGGCCGACAGAGGCCGACAGAGCCCGACAGAGCCCGACAGGTCCCGACAGGGCCCAGTAGAGCCCGACAGAGCCCGACAGAGCCCGACAGGGCCCGACAGAGCCCGACAGAGTCCGACAGAGCCCGACAGGGCCCAGTAGAGCCCGACAGAGCCCGACAGAGCCCGACAGAACCCGTCAGAGCCCGACAGAGCCCGACAGAGCCCGACAGAGCCCGACAGAGTCCGACAGGGCCCAGTAGAGCCCGACAGAGCCCGACAGAGCCCGACAGAGCCCGACAGGGCCCGACAGAGCCCGACAGAGCCCGACAGGGCCCGACAGGGCCCAGTAGAGCCCGACAGAGCCGAGAGGGCCCGACAGAGCCCGACAGAGCCTGACAGAGCCCGACAGAGCCCGACAGGGCCCGACAGAGCCCGACAGAGCCCGACAGAACCCGACAGGGCCCAGTAGAGCCCGACAGAGCCCGACAGAGCCCGACAGAGCCCGACAGGGCCCGACAGAGCCCGACAGAGCCCGACAGAGCCCGACAGGGCCCGACAGGGCCCAGTAGAGCCCGACAGAGCCCGACAGGGCCCGACAGAGCCCGACAGAGCCCGACAGAGCCGGACAGGGCCCAGTAGAGCCCGACAGAGCCCGACAGAGCCCGACAGGGCCCGACAGAGCCCGACAGAGCCCGACAGGACCCAGAAGAGCCCGACAGAGCCCGACAGAGCCCGACAGAGCCCAGTAGAGCCCGACAGAGCCCGACAGAGCCCGACAGGGCCCGACAGAGCCCGACAGGGCCCGACAGGGCCCGACAGAGCCCGACAGAGCCCGACAGGGCCCGACAGAGCCCGACAGAGCCCGACAGGGCCCGACAGGGCCCGACAGAGCCCGACAGGGCCCAGTAGAGACCGACAGAGACCGACAGAGCCCAGTAGAGCCCAGTAGAGCCCGACAGAGCCCGACAGAGCCCGACAGAGCCCGACAGAGCCCGACAGAGACCAGTTGAGCCCGACAGAGCCCGACAGAGCCCGACAGAGCCCGACAGGGCCCGACAGGGCCCAGTAGAGCCCGACAGAGCCCGACAGAGCCCGACAGAGCCCGACAGAGCCCAGTAGAGCCCGACAGAGCCCGACAGAGCCCGACAGGGCCCGACAGAGCCCGACAGAGCCCGACAGGGCCCGACAGGGCCCGACAGAGCCCAGTAGAGCCCGACAGAGCCCGACAGAGCCCGACAGAGCCCGACAGAGCCCGACAGGGCCCAGTAGAGCCCAGTAGAGCCCGACAGAGCCCAGTAGAGCCCGACAGAGCCCGACAGAGCCCGACAGAGCCCGACAGGGCCCGACAGGGCCCGACAGAGCCCGACAGGGCCCGACAGAGCACGACAGAGCCCGACAGAGCCCGACAGGGCCCGACAGAGCCTGACAGAGCCCGACAGGGCCCAGTAGAGCCCGACAGAGCCCGACAGAGCCCGACAGAGCCCAGTAGAGCCCGACAGAGCACGAGAGAGCCCGACAGAGCCCGACAGAGCCCGACAGGGCCCGACAGAGCCCGACAGAGCCCGACAGGGCCCGACAGAGCCCGACAGAGAGCGACAGAGCCCGACAGGGCCCGACAGAGCCCGACAGAGCCCGACAGGGCCCGACAGGGCCCAGTAGAGCCCGACAGAGCCGGATAGAGCCCGACAGGGCCCGACAGGGCCCGACAGGGCCCGACAGGGCCCGACAGAGCCCAGTAGAGCCCGACAGAGGCCGACAGAGCCCGACAGAGCCCGACAGAGCCCGACAGGTCCCGACAGGGCCCAGTAGAGCCCGACAGAGCCCGACAGAGCCCGACAGGGCCCGACAGAGCCCGACAGAGTCCGACAGAGCCCGACAGGGCCCAGTAGAGCCCGACAGAGCCCGACAGAGCCCGACAGAGCCCGACAGAGCCCGACAGAGTCCGACAGAGTCCGACAGGGCCCAGTAGAGCCCGACAGAGCCCGACAGAGCCCGACAGAGCCCGACAGGGCCCGACAGAGCCCGACAGAGCCCGACAGGGCCCGACAGAGCCCGACAGAGCCCGACAGGGCCCAGTAGAGCCCGACAGAGCCCGATAGAGCCCGACAGAGCCCGACAGAGCCCAGTAGAGCCCGACAGGGCCCGACAGAGCCCGACAGGGCCCGACAGGGCCCGACAGAGCCCGACAGAGCCCGACAGAGCCCGACAGAGCCCGACAGGGCCCAGTAGAGCCCGACAGAGCCCGACAGAGCCCGACAGAGCCCGACAGGGCCCGACAGAGCCCGACAGAGCCCGACAGGGCCCGACAGGGCCTGACAGAGCCCGACAGAGCCCGACAGAGCCCGACAGGGCCCGACAGGGCACGACAGAGCCCGACAGGGCCCGACAGGGCCCAGTAGAGCCCGACAGAGCCCGACAGAGCCCGACAGAGCCCGACAGGGCCCGACAGGGCCCAGTAGAGCCCGACAGAGCCCGACAGAGCCCGACAGAGCCCAGTAGAGCCCAGTAGAGCCCGACAGAGCCCGACACACCCCGACAGAGCCCGACAGAGCCCGACAGGGCCCGACAGAGCCCGACAGAGCCCGACAGAGCCCGACAGGGCCCAGTAGAGCCCGACAGAGCCCGACAGAGCCCGACAGAGCCCGACAGGGACCGACAGAGCCCGACAGAGCCCGACAGGGCCCGACAGGGCCCGACAGAGCCCGACAGAGCCCGACAGGGCCCGACAGAGCCCGACAGAGCCCGACAGAGCCCGACAGGGCCAGGTAGAGCCCAGCAGAACCCAACAGAGCCCAGTAGAGCCCGACAGAGCCCGACAGAGCCCGACAGAGCCCGACACAGCCCGACAGGGCCCGACAGAGCCCGACAGGGCCCAGTAGAGCCCGACAGAGCCCGACAGAGCCCGACAGGGCCCGACAGGGCCCGACAGGGCCCAGTAGAGCCCGACAGAGCCCGACAGAACCCGTCAGAGCCCGACAGAGCCCGACAGAGCCCGACAGAGCCCGACAGAGTCCGACAGGGCCCAGTAGAGCCCGACAGAGCCCGACAGAGCCCGACAGAGCCCGACAGGGCCCGACAGGGCCCGACAGAGCCCGACAGAGCCCGACAGGGCCCGACAGGGCCCAGTAGAGCCCGACAGAGCCCGAGAGGGCCCGACAGAGCCCGACAGAGCCCGACAGAGCCCGACAGGGCCCGACAGAGCCCGACAGAGCCCGACAGAGCCCGACAGAGCCCGACAGGGCGCAGTAGAGCCCGACAGAGCCCGACAGAGCCCGACAGAACCCGACAGGGCCCAGTAGAGCCCGACAGAGCCCGACAGAGCCCGACAGAGCCCGACAGGGCCCGACAGGGCCCAGTAGAGCCCGACAGAGCCCGACAGGGCCCGACAGAGCCCGACAGAGCCCGACAGAGCCCGACAGGGCCCGACAGAGCCCGACAGAGCCCGACAGAGCCCGACAGAGCCCAGTAGAGCCCGACAGAGCCCGACAGAGCCCGACAGAGCCCGACAGAGCCCGACAGAGCCCGACAGGGCCCAGTAGAGCCCGACAGAGCCCGACAGAGCCCGACAGAGCCCGACAGGGCCCGACAGAGCCCGACAGAGCCCGACAGGGCCCGACAGGGCCCGACAGAGCCCGACAGGGCCCGACAGAGCCCGACAGAGCCCGACAGAGCCCGACAGGGCCCGACAGAGCCCGACAGAGCCCGACAGGACCCAGAAGAGCCCGACAGAGCCCGACAGAGCCCGACAGAGCCCAGTAGAGCCCGACAGAGCCCGACAGAGCCCGACAGGGCCCGACAGAGCCCGACAGGGCCCGACAGGGCCCGACAGGGCCCGACAGAGCCCGACAGAGCCCGACAGGGCCCGACAGAGCCCGACAGGGCCCAGTAGAGACCGACAGAGACCGACAGAGCCCAGTAGAGCCCAGTAGAGCCCGACAGAGCCCGACAGAGCCCGACAGAGCCCGACAGAGCCCGACAGAGACCAGTTGAGCCCGACAGAGCCCGACAGAGCCCGACAGAGCCCGACAGGGCCCGACAGGGCCCAGTAGAGCCCGACAGAGCCCGACAGAGCCCGACAGAGCCCGACAGAGCCCAGTAGAGCCCGACAGAGCCCGACAGAGCCCGACAGGGCCCGACAGGGCCCGACAGAGCCCGACAGGGCCCGACAGGGCCCGACAGAGCCCAGTAGAGCCCGACAGAGCCCGACAGAGCCCGACAGAGCCCGACAGGGCCCAGTAGAGCCCAGTAGAGCCCGACAGAGCCCAGTAGAGCCCGACAGAGCCCGACAGAGCCCGACAGAGCCCGACAGGGCCCGACAGGGCCCGACAGAGCCCGACAGGGCCCGACAGAGCCTGACAGAGCCCGACAGGGCCCAGTAGAGCCCGACAGAGCCCGACAGAGCCCGACAGAGCCCAGTAGAGCCCGACAGAGCACGAGAGAACCCGACAGAGCCCGACAGAGCCCGACAGGGCCCGACAGAGCCCGACAGAGCCCGACAGGGCCCGACAGAGCCCGACAGAGAGCGACAGAGCCCGACAGGGCCCGACAGAGCCCGACAGGGCCCGACAGAGCCCGACAGAGCCCGACAGGGCCCGACAGGGCCCAGTAGAGCCCGACAGAGCCGGATAGAGCCCGACAGGGCCCGACAGGGCCCGACAGGGCCCGACAGGGCCCGACAGAGCCCAGTAGAGCCCGACAGAGGCCGACAGAGCCCGACAGAGCCCGACAGAGCCCGACAGGGCCCAGTAGAGCCCGACAGAGCCCGACAGAGCCCGACAGGGCCCGACAGAGCCCGACAGAGTCCGACAGAGCCCGACAGGGCCCAGTAGAGCCCGACAGAGCCCGACAGAGCCCGACAGAACCCGTCAGAGCCCGACAGAGCCCGACAGAGCCCGACAGAGCCCGACAGAGTCCGACAGGGCCCAGTAGAGCCCGACAGAGCCCGACAGAGCCCGACAGAGCCCGACAGGGCCCGACAGAGCCCGACAGAGCGCGACAGGGCCCGACAGGGCCCGACAGAGCCCGACAGAGCCCGACAGGGCCCAGTAGAGCCCGACAGAGCCCGATAGAGCCCGACAGAGCCCGACAGAGCCCAGTAGAGCCCGACAGGGCCCGACAGAGCCCGACAGGGCCCGACAGGGCCCGACAGAGCCCGACAGATCCCGACAGAGCCCGACAGAGCCCGACAGGGCCCGACAGGGCCCGACAGGGCCCGACAGAGCCCGACAGAGCCCGACAGAGCCCGACAGGGCCCGACAGAGCACGACAGAGCCCGACAGGGCCCGACAGGGCCTGACAGAGCCCGACAGAGCCCGACAGAGCCCGACAGGGCCCAGTAGAGCCCGACAGAGCCCGACAGAGCCCGACAGGGCAAGACAGAGCCCGACAGGGCCCGACAGGGCCCAGTAGAGCCCGACAGAGCCCGACAGAGCCCGACAGAGCCCGACAGGGCCCGACAGGGCCCAGTAGAGCCCGACAGAGCCCGACAGAGCCCGACAGAGCCCAGTAGAGCCCAGTAGAGCCCGACAGAGCCCGACACACCCCGACAGAGCCCGACAGAGCCCGACAGGGCCCGACAGAGCCCGACAGAGCCCGACAGAGCCCGACAGGGCCCAGTAGAGCCCGACAGAGCCCGACAGAGCCCGACAGAGCCCGACAGGGACCGACAGAGCCCGACAGAGCCCGACAGGGCCCGACAGGGCCCGACAGGGCCCGACAGAGCCCGACAGGGCCCGACAGAGCCCGACAGAGCCCGACAGAGCCCGACAGAGCCCGACAGGGCCAGGTAGAGCCCAGCAGAACCCAACAGAGCCCAGTAGAGCCCGACAGAGCCCGACAGAGCCCGACAGAGCCCGACAGGGCCCGACAAAGCCCGACACAGCCCGACAGGGCCCGACAGAGCCCGACAGGGCCCAGTAGAGCCCGACAGAGCCCGACAGAACCCGTCAGAGCCTGACAGAGCCCGACAGAGCCCGACAGAGCCCGACAGAGTCCGACAGGGCCCAGTAGAGCCCGACAGAGCCCGACAGAGCCCGACAGAGCCCGACAGAGCCCGACAGAGTCCGACAGGGCCCAGTAGAGCCCGACAGAGCCCGACAGAGCCCGACAGAGCCCGACAGGGCCCGACAGGGCCCGACAGAGCCCGACAGAGCCCGACAGGGCCCGACAGGGCCCAGTAGAGCCCGACAGAGCCCGAGAGGGCCCGACAGAGCCCGACAGAGCCCGACAGAGCCCGACAGGGCCCGACAGAGCCCGACAGAGCCCGACAGAGCCCGACAGGGCGCAGTAGAGCCCGACAGAGCCCGACAGAGCCCGACAGAACCCGACAGGGCCCAGTAGAGCCCGACAGAGCCCGACAGAGCCCGACAGAGCCCGACAGGGCCCGACAGGGCCCAGTAGAGCCCGACAGAGCCCGACAGGGCCCGACAGAGCCCGACAGAGCCCGACAGGGCCAGTAGAGCCCGACAGAGCCCGACAGAGCCCGACAGAGCCCAGTAGAGCCCGACAGAGCCCGACAGGGCCCGACAGAGCCCGACAGAGCCCGACAGAGCCCGACAGGGCCCAGTAGAGCCCGACAGAGCCCGACAGAGCCCGACAGAGCCCGACAGGGCCCGACAGAGCCCGCCGACAGCTGGCCCAGGGCCGACAGGCAGAGCCCGACAGGGCCCGACAGAGCCCGACAGAGCCCGACAGGGCCCGACAGAGCCCGACAGAGCCCGACAGGACCCAGAAGAGCCCGACAGAGCCCGACAGAGCCCCCAGTAGAAAGCCCGACAGAGCCCGACAGAGCCCGACAGGGCCCGACAGAGCCCGACAGGGCCCGACAGGGCCCGACAGAGCCCGACAGAGCCCGACAGAGCCCGACAGGGCCCGACAGAGCCCGACAGAGCCCGACAGGGCCCGACAGGGCCCGACAGAGCCCGACAGGGCCCAGTAGAGACCGACAGAGACCGACAGAGCCCAGTAGAGCCCAGTAGAGCCCGACAGAGCCCGACAGAGCCCGACAGAACCCGACAGAGCCCGACAGAGACCAGTTGAGCCCGACAGAGCCCGACAGAGCCCGACAGAGCCCGACAGGGCCCGACAGGGCCCAGTAGAGCCCGACAGAGCCCGACAGAGCCCGACAGAGCCCGACAGAGCCCAGTAGAGCCCGACAGAGCCCGACAGAGCCCGACAGGGCCCGACAGGGCCCGACAGAGCCCAGTAGAGCCCGACAGAGCCCGACAGAGCCCGACAGAGCCCGACAGGGCCCAGTAGAGCCCAGTAGAGCCCGACAGAGCCCAGTAGAGCCCGACAGAGCCCGACAGAGCCCGACAGAGCCCGACAGGGCCCGACAGGGCCCGACAGAGCCCGACAGGGCCCGACAGAGCACGACAGAGCCCGACAGAGCCCGACAGGGCCCGACAGAGCCTGACAGAGCCCGACAGGGCCCAGTAGAGCCCGACAGAGCCCGACAGAGCCCGACAGAGCCCAGTAGAGCCCGACAGAGCACGAGAGAGCCCGACAGAGCCCGACAGAGCCCGACAGGGCCCGACAGAGCCCGACAGAGCCCGACAGGGCCCGACAGAGCCCGACAGAGAGCGACAGAGCCCGACAGGGCCCGACAGAGCCCGACAGAGCCCGACAGGGCCCGACAGGGCCCAGTAGAGCCCGACAGAGCCGGATAGAGCCCGACAGCGCCCGACAGGGCCCGACAGGGCCCGACAGAGCCCAGTAGAGCCCGACAGAGCCCGACAGAGCCCGACAGAGCCCGACAGGTCCCGACAGGGCCCAGTAGAGCCCGACAGAGCCCGACAGAGCCCGACAGGGCCCGACAGAGCCCGACAGAGTCCGACAGAGCCCGACAGGGCCCAGTAGAGCCCGACAGAGCCCGACAGAGCCCGACAGAACCCGTCAGAGCCCGACAGAGCCCGACAGAGCCCGACAGAGCCCGACAGAGTCCGACAGGGCCCAATAGAGCCCGACAGAGCCCGACAGAGCCCGACAGAGCCCGACAGGGCCCGACAGAGCCCGACAGAGCCCGACAGGGCCCGACAGGGCCCAGTAGAGCCCGACAGAGCCGAGAGGGCCCGACAGAGCCCGACAGAGCCTGACAGAGCCCGACAGAGCCCGACAGGGCCCGACAGAGCCCGACAGAGCCCGACAGAGCCCGACAGGGCCCAGTAGAGCCCGACAGAGCCCGACAGAGCCCGACAGAGCCCGACAGGGCCCGACAGAGCCCGACAGAGCCCGACAGCGCCCGACAGGGCCCAGTAGAGCCCGACAGAGCCCGACAGAGCCCGACAGGGCCCGACAGGGCCCGACAGAGCCCGACAGAGCCCGACAGGGCCCGACAGGGCCCAGTAGAGCCCGACAGAGCCCGACAGGGCCCGACAGAGACCGACAGAGCCCGACAGAGCCGGACAGGGCCCAGTAGAGCCCGACAGAGCCCGACAGAGCCCGACAGGGCCCGACAGAGCCCGACAGAGCCCGACAGGGCCCGACAGGGCCCGACAGGGCCCGACAGAGCCCGACAGAGCCTGACAGAGCCCGACAGGGCCCGACAGGGCCCGACAGAGCCCGACAGAGCCCGACAGGGCCCAGTAGAGCCCGACAGAGCCCGACAGAGCCCGACAGAGCCCGCCAGGGCCCGACAGGGCCCGACAGAGCCCGACAGAGCCCGACAGGGCCCGACAGGGCCCGACAGGGCCCGACAGAGCCCGACAGAGCCCGACAGAGCCCGACAGGGCCCGACAGGGCCCGACAGGGCCCAGTGGAGCCCGATAGAGCCCGACAGAGCCCGACAGAGCCCGACAGGGCCCGAAAGAGCCCGACAGAGCCCGACAGGGCTCGACAGGGCCCGACAGGGCCCGACAGAGCCCGACAGGGCCCGATAGAGCCCGACAGGGCCCGACAGAGCCCGACAGAGCCCGACAGGGCCCGACAGAGCCCGACAGGGCCCGACAGAGCCCAGTAGAGCCCGACAGAGCCCAGTAGAGCCCGACAGAGCCCAGTAGAGCCCGACAGAGCCCGACAGAGCCCGACAGAGCCCAGTAGAGCCCGACAGAGCCCAGTAGAGCCCAGAAGAGCCCGACAGAGCCCGACAGAGCCCGACAGAGCCCGACAGGGCCCGACAGGGCCCAGTAGAGCCCGACAGAGCCCGACAGGGCCCGACAGAGCCCGACAGAGCCCGACAGGGCCCAGTAGAGCCCGACAGAGCCCGACAGAGCCCGACAGGGCCCGACAGAGCCCGACAGAGCCCGACATGGCCCGACAGAGCCCGACAGGGCCCGACAGAGCCCGACAGAGCCCGACAGAGCCCGACAGGGCCCCACAGAGCCCGACAGAGCCCGACAGGGCCCAGTAGAGCCCGACTAGAGCCCGACAGAGCCCGACAGAGCCCGACAGAGCCCAGTAGAGCCCGACAGAGCCCGACAGAGCCCAACAGAGCCCGACAGGGCCCGACAGGGCCCGACAGAGCCCGACAGAGCCCGACAGGGCCCAGTAGAGCCCGACAGAGCCCGATAGAGCCCGACAGGGCCCGACAGGGCCCGACAGAGCCCGACAGAGCCCGACAGGGCCCAGTAGAGCCCGACAGAGCCCGATAGAGCCCGACAGAGCCCGACAGAGCCCAGTAGAGCCCGACAGAGCCCGACAGAGCCCGACAGGGCCCGACAGGGCCCGACAGAGCCCGACAGAGCCCGACAGGGCCCGACAGAGCCCAGTAGAGCCCGACAGAGCCCGACAGAGCCCGACAGAGCCCGACAGGGCCCGACAGGGCCCAGTAGAGCCCGACAGAGCCCGACAGAGCCCGACAGAGCCCGACAGGGCCCGACAGAGCCCGACAGAGCCCGACAGGGCCCGACAGGGCCTGATCAGAGCCCGACAGGGCCCGACAGAGCCCGACAGGGCCCGACAGGGCACGACAGAGCCCGACAGGGCCCGACAGGGCCCAGTAGAGCCCGACAGAGCCCGACAGAGCCCGACAGAGCCCGACAGGGCCCGACAGGGCCCAGTAGAGCCCGACAGAGCCCGACAGAGCCCGACAGAGCCCAGTAGAGCCCAGTAGAGCCCGACAGAGCCCGACACACCCCGACAGAGCCCGACAGAGCCCGACAGGGCCCGACAGAGCCCGACAGAGCCCGACAGAGGCCGACAGGGCCCAGTAGAGCCCGACAGAGCCCGACAGGGCCCGACAGAGCCCGACAGGGACCGACAGAGCCCGACAGAGCCCGACAGAGCCCGACAGGGCCCGACAGAGCCCGACAGAGCCCGACAGGGCCCGACAGAGCCCGACTGAGCCCGACAGAGCCCGACAGGGCCCAGTAGAGCCCAGTAGAACCCGACAGAGCCCAGTAGAGCCCGACAGAGCCCGACAGAGCCCGACAGAGCCCGACAGAGCCCGACAGGGCCCAGTAGAGCCCGACAGAGCCCGACAGAGCCCGACAGAGCCCGACAGGGCCCGACAGGGCCCAGTAGTGCCCGACAGAGCCCGACAGAACCCGTCAGAGCCCGACAGAGCCCGACAGAGCCCGACAGAGTCCGACAGGGCCCAGTAGAGCCCGACAGAGCCCGACAGAGCCCGACAGAGCCCGACAGGGCCCGACAGGGCCCGACAGAGCCCGACAGAGCCCGACAGGGCCCGACAGGGCCCAGTAGAGCCCGACAGAGCCCGAGAGGGCCCGACAGAGCCCGACAGAGCCCGACAGAGCCCGACAGGGCCCGACAGAGCCCGACAGAGCCCGACAGGGCCCGACAGTGCCCAGTAGAGCCCGACAGAGCCCGACAGAGCCCGACAGAACCCGACAGGGCCCAGTAGAGCCCGACAGAGCCCGACAGAGCCCGACAGAGCCCGACAGGGCCCGACAGAGCCCGACAGAGCCCGACAGAGCCCGACAGCGCCCGACAGGGCCCAGTAGAGCCCGACAGAGCCCGACAGAGCCCGACAGAGCCCGACAGGGCCCGACAGAGCCCGACAGAGCCCGACAGAGCCCAGTAGAGCCCGACAGAGCCCGACAGGGCCCAGTAGAGCCCGACAGAGCCCGACAGAGCCCGACAGGGCCCGACAGGGCCCGACAGGGCCCGACAGAGCCCGACAGGGCCCGACAGAGCCCGACAGGGCCCGACAGGGCCCGACAGAGCCCGACAGGGCCCGACAGAGCCCGACAGAGCCCGACAGAGCCCGACAGGGCCCGACAGAGCCCGACAGAGCCCGACAGGGCCCAGTAGAGCCCTGCAGAGCCCGACAGAGCCCGACAGAGCCCGACAGAGCCCAGTAGAGCCCGACAGAGCCCGACAGAGCCCGACAGAGCCCGACAGGGCCCGACAGAGCCCGACAGGGCCCGACAGAGCCCGACAGAGCCCGACAGAGCCCGACAGGGCCCGACAGAGCCCGACAGAGCCCGACAGGGCCCGACAGGGCCCGACAGAGCCCGACAGAGCCCGACAGGGCCCAGTAGAGACCGACAGAGCCCGACAGAGCCCAGTAGAGCCCAGTAGAGCCCGACAGAGCCCGACAGAGCCCGACAGAACCCGACAGAGCCCGACAGAGACCAGTTGAGCCCGACAGAGCCCGACAGAGCCCGACAGAGCCCGACAGGGCCCGACAGGGCCCAGTAGAGCCCGACAGATCCCGACAGAGCCCGACAGAGCTCGACAGAGCCCAGTAGAGCCCGACAGAGCCCGACAGAGCCCGACAGAGCCCGACAGGGCCCGACAGAGCCCGACAGAGCCCGACAGGGCCCGACAGGGCCCGACAGAGCCCAGTAGAGCCCGACAGAGCCCGACAGAGCCCGACAGAGCCCGACAGGGCCCAGTAGAGCCCAGTAGAGCCCGACAGAGCCCAGTAGAGCCCGACAGAGCCCGACAGAGCCCCACAGGGCCCGACAGGGCCCGACAGAGCCCGACAGGGCCCGACAGAGCCCGACAGAGCCCGACAGGCCCGACAGGGCCCAGTAGAGCCCGACAGATCCCGACAGAGCCCGACAGGGCCCGACAGGGCCCGACAGAGCCCAGTAGAGCCCGACAGAGGCCGACAGAGCCCGACAGAGCCCGACAGGGCCCAGTAGAGCCCGACAGAGCCCGACAGAGCCCGACAGAACCCGTCAGAGCCCGACAGAGCCCGACAGAGCCCGACAGAGTCCGACAGGGCCCAGTAGATCCCGATAGAGCCCGACAGAGCCCGACAGAGCCCGACAGGGCCCGACAGACCCCGACAGAGCCCAACAGGGCCCGACAGGGCCCGACAGGGCCCGATAGAGCCCGACAGGGCCCGACAGAGCCCGACAGAGCCCGACAGGGCACGACAGAGCCCGACAGAGCCCGACAGGGCCCGACAGAGCCCGACAGAGCCCGACAGAGCCCGACAGAGCCCGACAGGGCCCAGTAAAGCCCGACAGAGCCCAGTAGAGCCCAGTAGAGCCCGACAGAGCCCGACAGAGCCCGACAGAGCCCGACAGGGCCCGACAGAGCCTAGTAGAGCCCGACAGAGCCCGACAGGGCCCGACAGAGCCCGACAGGGCCCAGTAGAGCCCGACAGAGCCCGACAGAGCCCGACAGAGCCCGACAGGGCCCGACAGAGCCCGACAGGGCCCGACAGAGCCCGACAGAGCCCGACAGGGCCCCACAGAGCCCGACAGAGCCCGAAAGGTCCCAGTAGAGCCCGACAGAGCCCGACAGAGCCCGACAGAGCCCGACAGAGCCCAGTAGAGCCCAACAGAGCCCGACAGAGCCCAACAGAGCCCGACAGGGCCCGACAGGGCCCGACAGAGCCCGACAGAGCCCGACAGGGCCCAGTAGAGCCCGACAGAGCCCGATAGAGCCCGACAGAGCCCGACAGAGCCCAGTAGAGCCCGACAGGGCCCGACAGAGCCCGACAGGGCCCGACAGGGCCCGACAGAGCCCGACAGAGCCCGACAGAGCCCGACAGAGCCCGACAGGGCCCGACAGGGCCCAGTAGAGCCCGACAGAGCCCGACAGAGCCCGACAGAGCCCGACAGGGCCCGACAGAGCCCGACAGAGCCCGACAGGGCCCGACAGGGCCTGACAGAGCCCGACAGGGCCCGACAGAGCCCGACAGGGCCCGACAGGGCACGACAGAGCCCGACAGGGCCCGACAGGGCCCAGTGGAGCCCGACAGAGCCCGACAGAGCCCGACAGAGCCCGACAGGGCCCGACAGGGCCCAGTAGAGCCCGACAGAGCCCGACAGAGCCCGACAGAGTCCGACAGGGCCCAGTAGAGCCCGACAGAGCCCGACAGAGCCCGACAGAGCCCGACAGAGCCCGACAGGGCCCGACAGAGCCCGACAGAGCCCGACAGAGCCCGACAGGGCCCAGTAGAGCCCGACAGAGCCCGACAGAGCCCGACAGAGCCCGACAGGGACCGACAGAGCCCGACAGAGCCCGACAGGGCCCGACAGGGCCCGACAGAGCCCGACAGAGCCCGACAGAGCCCGACAGGGCCCGACAGAGCCCGACAGAGCCCGACAGGGCCAGGTAGAGCCCAGCAGAACCCAACAGAGCCCAGTAGAGCCCGACAGAGCCCGACAGAGCCCGACAGAGCCCGACAGGGCCCGACAGAGCCCGACACAGACCGACAGGGCCCGACAGAGCCCGACAGGGCCCAGTAGAGCCCGACAGAGCCCGACAGAGCCCGACAGGGCCCGACAGGGCCCGACAGGGCCCAGTAGAGCCCGACAGAGCCCGACAGAACCCGTCAGAGCCCGACAGAGCCCGACAGAGCCCGACAGAGCCCGACAGAGTCCGACAGGGCCCAGTAGAGCCCGACAGAGCCCGACAGAGCCCGACAGAGCCCGACAGGGCCCGACAGGGCCCGACAGAGCCCGACAGAGCCCGACAGGGCCCGACAGGGCCCAGTAGAGCCCGACAGAGCCCGAGAGGGCCCGACAGAGCCCGACAGAGCCCGACAGGGCCCGACAGAGCCCGACAGGGCGCAGTAGAGCCCGACAGAGCCCGATAGAGCCCGACAGAACCCGACAGGGCCCAGTAGAGCCCGACAGAGCCCGACAGAGCCCGACAGGGCCCGACAGGGCCCAGTAGAGCCCGACAGAGCCCGACAGGGCCCGACAGAGCCCGACAGAGCCCGACAGAGCCCGACAGGGCCCGACAGAGCCCAGTAGAGCCCGACAGAGCCCGACAGAGCCCGACAGAGCCCGACAGAGCCCAGTAGAGCCCGACAGAGCCCGACAGGGCCCGACAGAGCCCGACAGAGCCCGACAGAGCCCGACAGGGCCCAGTAGAGCCCGACAGAGCCCGACAGAGCCCGACAGAGCCCGACAGGGCCCGACAGAGCCCGACAGGGCCCGACAGGGCCCGACAGAGCCCGACAGAGCCCGACAGAGCCCGACAGGGCCCGACAGAGCCCGACAGAGCCCGACAGGACCCAGTAGAGCCCGACAGAGCCCGACAGAGCCCGACAGAGCCCAGTAGAGCCCGACAGAGCCCGACAGAGCCCGACAGGGCCCGACAGAGCCCGACAGGGCCCGACAGGGCCCGACAGAGCCCGACAGAGCCCGACAGAGCCCGACAGGGCCCGACAGAGCCCGACAGAGCCCGACAGGGCCCGACAGGGCCCGACAGAGCCCGACAGGGCCCAGTAGAGACCGACAGAGACCGACAGAGCCCAGTAGAGCCCAGTAGAGCCCGACAGAGCCCGACAGAGCCCGACAGAGCCCGACAGAACCCGACAGAGCCCGACAGAGACCAGGTGAGCCCGACAGAGCCCGACAGAGCCCGACAGAGCCCGACAGGGCCCGACAGGGCCCAGTAGAGCCCGACAGAGCCCGACAGAGCCCGACAGAGCCCGACAGAGCCCAGTAGAGCCCGACAGAGCCCGACAGAGCCCGACAGGGCCCGACAGAGCCCGACAGAGCCCGACAGGGCCCGACAGGGCCCGACAGAGCCCAGTAGAGCCCGACAGAGCCCGACAGAGCCCGACAGAGCCCGACAGGGCCCAGTAGAGCCCAGTAGAGCCCGACAGAGCCCAGTAGAGCCCGACAGAGCCCGACAGAGCCCGACAGAGCCCGACAGGGCCCGACAGGGCCCGACAGAGCCCGACAGGGCCCGACAGAGCACGACAGAGCCCGACAGAGTCCGACAGGGCCCGACAGAGCCTGACAGAGCCCGACAGGGCCCAGTAGAGCCCGACAGAGCCCGACAGAGCCCGACAGAGCCCAGTAGAGCCCGACAGAGCACGAGAGAGCCCGACAGAGCCCGACAGAGCCCGACAGGGCCCGACAGAGCCCGACATAGCCCGACAGGGCCCGACAGAGCCCGACAGAGAGCGACAGAGCCCGACAGGGCCCGACAGAGCCCGACAGAGCCCGACAGGGCCCGACAGGGCCCAGTAGAGCCCGACAGAGCCGGATAGAGCCCGACAGGGCCCGACAGGGCCCGACAGGGCCCGACAGGGCCCGACAGAGCCCAGTAGAGCCCGACAGAGGCCGACAGAGCCCGACAGAGCCCGACAGAGCCCGACAGAGCCCGACAGGTCCCGACAGGGCCCAGTAGAGCCCGACAGAGCCCGACAGAGCCCGACAGGGCCCGACAGAGCCCGACAGAGTCCGACAGAGCCCGACAGGGCCCAGTAGAGCCCGACAGAGCCCGACAGAGCCCGACAGAACCCGTCAGAGCCCGACAGAGCCCGACAGAGCCCGACAGAGCCCGACAGGGCCCAGTAGAGCCCGACAGAGCCCGACAGGGCCCGACAGAGCCCGACAGGGCCCAGTAGAGCCCGACAGAGCCGAGAGGGCCCGACAGAGCCCGACAGAGCCCGACAGAGCCCGACAGGGCCCGACAGAGCCCGACAGAGCCCGACAGAACCCGACAGGGCCCAGTAGAGCCCGACAGAGCCCGACAGAGCCCGACAGAGCCCGACAGGGCCCGACAGGGCCCAGTAGAGCCCGATAGAGCCCGACAGAGCCCGACAGGGCCCGACAGAGCCCGACAGAGCCCGACAGGGCCCGACAGGGCCCGACAGAGCCCGACAGGGCCCAGTAGAGCCCGACAGAGCCCGACAGAGCCCGACAGGGCCCGACAGAGCCCGACAGAGCCCGACAGAGCCCGACAGAGCCCGACAGCGCCCGACAGCGCCCGACAGGGCCCAGTAGAGCCCGACAGAGCCCGACAGAGCCCGACAGGGCCCGACAGAGCCTGACAGAGCCCGACAGGGCCCGACAGGGCCCAGTAGAGTCCGACAGAGCCAAACAGGGCCCGACAGAGCCCGACAGAGCCCGACAGGGCCCAGTAGAGCCCGACAGAGCCCGACAGAGCGCGACAGAGCCCGACAGGGCCCGACAGAGCCCGACAGAGCCCGACAGGGCCCGACAGAGCCCGACAGAGCCCGACAGGGCCCGACAGAGCCCGACAGAGCCCGACAGGGCCCAGTAGAGCCCGACAGAGCCCGACAGAGCCCGACAGAGCCCGACAGAGCCCAGTAGAGCCCGACAGAGCCCGACAGAGCCCGACAGGGCCCGACAGAGCCCGACAGAGCCCGACAGGGCCCGACAGAGCCCGACAGGGCCCAGTAGAGCCCGACAGAGCCCGATAGAGCCCGACAGGGCCCGACAGGGCCCGACAGGGCCCAGTAGAGCCCGACAGAGCCCGACAGAGCCCAGTAGAGCCCAGTAGAGCCCGACAGGGCCCGACAGAGCCCGACAGGGCCCGACAGGGCCCGACAGGGCCCAGTAGAGCCCGAAAGAGCCCGACAGAGCCCGACAGAGCCCGACAGGGCCCAGTAGAGCCCGACAGAGCCCAGTAGAGCCCAGTAGAGCCCGACAGAGCCCGACAGAGCCCGACAGGGCCCGACAGGGCCCGACAGGGCCCAGTAGAGCCCGACAGAGCCCGACAGGGCCCGACAGAGCCCGACAGAGGCCGACAGAGCCCGACAGGGCCCAGTAGAGCCCGACAGAGCCCGACAGAGCCCGACAGGGCCCGACAGAGCCCGACAGAGCCCGACAGGGCCCGACAGGGCCCGACAGAGACCGACAGGGCCCGACAGAGCCCGACAGAGCCCGACAGAGCCCGACAGGGCCCCACAGAGCCCGAAAGAGCCCGACAGGGCCCAGTAGAGCCCGACAGAGCCCGACAGAGCCCGACAGAGCCCAGTAGAGCCCGACAGAGCCCGACACAGCCCGACAGAGCCCGACAGAGCCCGACAGGGCCCGACAGAGCCCGACAGAGCCCGACAGAGCCCAGTAGAGCCCGACAGAGCCCGACAGAGCCCGACAGGGCCCGACAGGGCCCGACAGAGCCCGACAGGGCCCGACAGGGCCCAGTAGAGCCCGATAGAGCCCGACAGAGCCCGACAGGGCCCGACAGAGCCCGACAGAGCCCGACAGGGCCCGACAGGGCCCGACAGGGCCCGACAGAGCCCGACAGGGCCCAGTAGAGCCCGACAGAGCCCGACAGAGCCCGACAGGGCCCGACAGAGCCCGACAGAGCCCGACAGCGCCCGACAGGGCCCAGTAGAGCCCGACAGAGCCCGACAGAGCCCGACAGAGCCCGACAGGGCCCGACAGGGCCCGACAGAGCCTGACAGAGCCCGACAGGGCCCGACAGAGCCCAGTAGAGCCCGACAGAGCCAAACAGGGCCCGACAGAGCCCGACAGAGCCCGACAGAGCCCGACAGGGCCCAGTACAGCCCGACAGAGCCCGACAGAGCCCGACAGAGCCCGACAGAGCCCGACAGGGCCCGACAGAGCCCGACAGAGCCCGACAGGGCCCGACAGAGCCCGACAGAGCCCGACAGGGCCCAGTAGAGCCCGACAGAGCCCGACAGAGCCCGACAGAGCCCGACAGAGCCCAGTAGAGCCCGAGAGAGCCCGACAGAGCCCGACAGAGCCCGACAGGGCCCGACAGAGCCCGACAGAGCCCGACAGGGCCCGACAGAGCCCGACAGGGCCCAGTAGAGCCCGACAGAGCCCGATAGAGCCCGACAGGGCCCGACAGGGCCCGACAGGGCCCAGTAGAGCCCGACAGAGCCCGACAGAGCCCAGTAGAGCCCAGTAGAGCCCGACAGGGCCCGACAGAGCCCGACAGGGCCCGACAGGGCCCGACAGGGCCCAGTAGAGCCCGAAAGAGCCCGACAGAGCCCAGTAGAGCCCGAAAGAGCCCGACAGAGCCCAGTAGAGCCCGAAAGAGCCCGACAGAGCCCAGTAGAGCCCAGTAGAGCCCGACAGGGCCCGACAGGGCCCATTAGAGCCCGACAGAGCCCGACAGAGCCTGACAGAGCCCGACAGGGCCCGACAGGGCCCGACAGGGCCCGACAGAGCCCGACAGGGCCCAGTAGAGCCCGACAGAGCCCGACAGAGCCCGACAGAGCCCGACAGGGCCCGACAGAGCCCGACAGGGCCCGACAGGGCCCAGTAGAGCCCGATAGAGCCCGACAGAGCCCGACAGAGCCCGACAGGGCCCGACAGAGCCCGACAGAGCCCGACAGGGCCCGACAGAGCCCGACAGAGCCCGACAGGGCACGACAGAGCCCGACAGGGTCCGACAGAGCCCGACAGAGCCCGACAGGGCACGACAGAGCCCGACAGAGCCCGACAGAGCCCGACAGGGCCCGACAGAGCCCGACAGAGCCCGACAGAGCCCGACAGGGCCCAGTAGAGCCCGACAGAGCCCAGTAGAGCCCAGTAGAGCCCGACAGAGCCCGACAGAGCCCGACAGGGCCCGACAGGGCCCGACAGGGCCCGACAGGGCCCAGTAGAGCCCGACAGAGCCCGACAGGGCCCAACAGAGCCCGACAGAGCCCGACAGGGCCCAGTAGAGCCCGACAGAGCCCGACAGAGCCCGACAGGGCCCGACAGAGCCCGACAGAGCCCGACAGGGCCCGACAGAGCCCGACAGAGCCCGACAGGGCCCGACAGAGCCCGACAGAGCCCGACAGAGCCCGACAGGGCCCCACAGAGCCCGAAAGAGCCCGACAGGGCCCAGTAGAGCCCGACAGAGCCCGACAGAGCCCGACAGAGCCCAGTAGAGCCCGACAGAGCCCGACAGAGCCCGACAGAGCCCGACAGGGCCCGACAGAGCCCGACAGAGCCCGACAGGGCCCAGTAGAGCCCGACAGAGCCCGACAGAGCCCGACAGAGCCCGACAGAGCCCAGTAGAGCCCGACAGAGCCCGACAGAGCCCGACAGGGCCCGACAGAGCCCGACAGAGCCCGACAGAGCCCGACAGGGCCCAGTAGAGCCCGACAGAGCCCGACAGGGCCCGACAGGGCCCGACAGGGCCCGACAGAGCCCAGTAGAGCCCGACAGAGCCCGACAGAGCCCGACAGGGCCCGACAGAGCCCGACAGGGCCCAGTAGAGCCCGACAGAGCCCAGTAGAGCCCAGTAGAGCCCGACAGAGCCCGACAGAGCCCGACAGAGCCCGACAGGGCCCGACAGGGCCCGACAGGGCCCAGTAGAGCCCGACAGAGCCCGACAGGGCCCGACAGAGCCCGACAGAGCCCGACAGGGCCCGACAGAGCCCGACAGAGCCCGACAGGGCCCAGTAGAGCCCGACAGAGCCCGACAGAGCCCGACAGAGCCCGACAGGGCCCGACAGAGCCCGACAGAGCCCGACAGGGCCCGACAGAGCCCGACAGGGCCCGACAGGGCCCGACAGAGCCCGACAGAGCCCAACAGAGCCCGACAGGGCCCGACAGGGCCCAGTAGAGCCCGACAGAGCCCGACAGAGCCCGACAGAGCCCGACAGGGCCCGACAGAGCCCGACAGAGCCCGACAGGGCCCGACAGGGCCCAGTAGAGCCCGACAGAGCCAAACAGGGCCCGACAGAGCCCGACAGAGCCCGACAGAGCCCGACAGGGCCCAGTAGAGCCCGACAGAGCCCGACAGAGCCCGAGAGAGCCCGACAGGGCCCGACAGAGCCCGACAGAGCCCGACAGGGCCCGACAGAGCCCGACAGAGCCCGACAGGGCCCGACAGAGCCCGACAGAGCCCGACAGGGCCCAGTAGAGCCCGACAGAGCCCGACAGAGCCCGACAGGGCCCGACAGAGCCTGACAGAGCCCGACAGAGCCCGACAGGGCCCGACAGGGCCCGACAGGGCCCAGTAGAGCCCGACAGAGCCCGACAGAGTCCGACAGAGCCCGACAGGGCCCGACAGGGCCCGACAGGGCCCAGTAGAGCCCGACAGAGCCCGACAGAGCCCGACAGAGCCCGACAGGGCCCGACAGAGCCCGACAGGGCCCGACAGGGCCCGACAGGGCCCGACAGAGCCCAGTAGAGCCCGACAGAGCCCGACAGAGCCCGACAGAGCCCGACAGGGCCCGACAGAGCCCGACAGGGCCCAGTAGAGCCCGACAGAGCCCAGTAGAGCCCAGTAGAGCCCGACAGAGCCCGACAGAGCCCGACAGGGCCCGACAGGGCCCAGTAGAGCCCGACAGAGCCCGACAGGGCCCGACAGAGCCCGACAGAGCCCGACAGGGCCCGACAGAGCCCGACAGAGCCCGACAGGGCCCAGTAGAGCCCGACAGAGCCCGACAGAGCCCGACAGAGCCCGACAGGGCCCGACAGAGCCCGACAGAGCCCGACAGAGCCCGACAGGGCCCGACAGGGCCCGACAGAGCCCGACAGAGCCCGACAGGGCCCCACAGAGCCCGACAGAGCCCGACAGGGCCCAGTAGAGCCCGACAGAGCCCGACAGAGCCCGACAGAGCCCGACAGGGCCCGACAGGGCCCGACAGAGCCCGACAGAGCCCGACAGGGCCCAGTAGAGCCCAACAGAGCCCGACAGAGCCCGACAGAGCCCGACAGAGCCCGACAGAGCCCGACAGGGCCCGACAGAGCCCGACAGAGACCGACAGGGCCCGACAGGGCCCGACAGGGCCCAGTAGAGCCCGACAGAGCCCGACAGAGCCCGACAGGGCCCGACAGAGCCCGACAGAGCCCGACAGGGCCCGACAGAGCCCGACAGAGCCCGACAGAGCCCGACAGGGCCCGACAGGGCCCAGTAGAGCCCGACAGAGCCCGACAGAGCCCGACAGAGCCCGACAGGGCCCGACAGAGCCCGACAGAGCCCGACAGGGCCCGACAGGGCCCAGTAGAGCCCGACAGAGCCAAACAGGGCCCGACAGAGCCCGACAGAGCCCGACAGAGCCCGACAGGGCCCAGTAGAGCCCGACAGAGCCCGACAGAGCCCGACAGGGCCCGACAGAGCCCGACAGAGCCCGACAGGGCCCGACAGAGCCCGACAGAGCCCGACAGGGCCCGACAGAGCCCGACAGAGCCCGACAGGGCCCAGTAGAGCCCGACAGAGCCCGACAGAGCCCGACAGAGCCCAGTAGAGCCCGATAGAGCCCGACAGAACCCGACAGGGCCCGACAGAGCCCGACAGGGCCCGACAGGGCCCGACAGAGCCCGACAGAGCCCGACAGGGCCCGACAGAGCCCGACAGGGCCCAGTAGAGCCCGATAGAGCCCGACAGAGCCCGACAGAGCCCGACAGGGCCCGACAGAGCCCGACAGAGCCCGACAGGGCCCGACAGGGCCCGACAGAGCCCGACAGAGCCCGACAGGGCCCGATAGAGCCCGACAGGGCCCGACAGAGCCCGACAGAGCCCGACAGGGCACGACAGAGCCCGACAGAGCCCGACAGGGCCCGACAGAGCCCTACAGAGCCCGACAGAGCCCGACAGGGCCCAGTAGAGCCCGACAGAGCCCAGTAGAGCCCAGTAGAGCCCGACAGAGCCCAGTAGAGCCCAGTAGAGCCCGACAGAGCCCGACACAGCCCGACAGGGCCCGACAGAGCCCGACAGAGCCCGACAGGGCCCGACAGGGCCCGACAGAGCCCGACAGGGCCCGCCAGGGCCCAGTAGAGCCCGACAGAACCCGACAGAACCCGACAGAGCCCGACAGGGCCCGACAGGGCCCGACAGAGCCCAGTAGAGCCCGACAGAGCCCGACAGAGCCCGACAGAACCCGACAGAGCCCGACAGAGCCCGACAGAGCCCGACAGAGCCCGACAGGGCCCGACAGGGCCCGACAGAGCCCAGTAGAGCCCAGTAGAGCCCGACAGAGCCCGACAGAGCCCGACAGAGCCCGACAGGGCCCGACAGAGCCCGACAGAGCCCGACAGGGCCCGACAGAGCCCGACAGGGCCCGACAGGGGCCAGTAGAGCCCGACAGAGCCCGACAGAGCCCGACAGGGCCCGACAGGGCCCGACAGAGCCCGACAGGGCCCGACAGGGCCCGACAGATCCCAGTAGAGCCCGACAGAGCCCGACAGGGCCCAGTAGAGCCCGACAGAGCCCGACAGAGCCCGACAGAGCCCGACAGGGCCCGACAGAGCCCGACAGAGCCCGACAGGGCCCGACAGGGCCCGACAGAGCCCGACAGAGCCCGACAGAGCCCGACAGGGCCCGACAGAGCCCGACAGGGCCCGACAGGGGCCAGTAGAGCCCGACAGAGCCCGACAGAGCCCGACAGGGCCCGACAGGGCCCGACAGAGCCCGACAGGGCCCGACAGGGCCCGACAGATCCCAGTAGAGCCCGACAGAGCCCGACAGGGCCCAGTAGAGCCCGACAGAGCCCGACAGAGCCCGACAGAGCCCGACAGGGCCCGACAGAGCCCGACAGAGCCCGACAGGGCCCGACAGGGCCCGACAGAGCCCGACAGAGCCCGACAGAGCCCGACAGGGCCCAGTAGAGGCCGACAGAGCCCGACAGAGCCCGACAGAGCCCAGTAGAGCCCGACAGAGCCCGACAGAGCCCGACAGAGCCCGACAGGGCCCGACAGGGCCCGACAGAGCCCGACAGAGCCCGACAGGGCCCAGTAGAGCCCAACAGAGCCCGACAGAGCCCGACAGAGTCCGACAGAGCCCAGTAGAGCCCGACAGAGCCCGACAGAGCCCGACAGGGCCCGACAGGGCCCGACAGAGCCCGACAGAGCCCGACAGGGCCCGACAGGGCCCGACAGAGCCCAGTAGAGCCCGACAGAGCCCGACAGAGCCCGACAGAGCCCGACAGGGCCCGACAGAGCCCGACAGGGCCCGACAGAGCCCGACAGAGCCCGACAGGGCCCGACAGGGCCCGACAGAGCCCGACAGGGCCCGACAGGGCCCAGTAGAGCCCGACAGAGCCCGACAGAGCCCAGTAGAGCCCAGTAGAGCCCGACAGAGCCCAGTAGAGCCCAGTAGAGCCCGACAGAGCCCGACAGAGCCCGACAGGGCCCGACAGAGCCCGACAGAGCCCGACAGGGCCCGACAGGGCCCGACAGAGCCCGACAGGGCCCGCCAGGGCCCAGTAGAGCCCGACAGAACCCGACAGAACCCGACAGAGCCCGACAGGGCCCGACAGGGCCCGACAGAGCCCAGTAGAGCCCGACAGAGCCCGACAGAGCCCGACAGAACCCGACAGAGCCCGACAGAGCCCGACAGAGCCCGACAGAGCCCGACAGGGCCCGACAGGGCCCGACAGAGCCCAGTAGAGCCCAGTAGAGCCCGACAGAGCCCGACAGAGCCCGACAGAGCCCGACAGGGCCCGACAGAGCCCGACAGGGCCCGACAGAGCCCGACAGGGCCCGACAGGGGCCAGTAGAGCCCGACAGAGCCCGACAGAGCCCGACAGGGCCCGACAGGGCCCGACAGAGCCCGACAGGGCCCGACAGGGCCCGACAGATCCCAGTAGAGCCCGACAGAGCCCGACAGGGCCCAGTAGAGCCCGACAGAGCCCGACAGAGCCCGACAGAGCCCGACAGGGCCCGACAGAGCCCGACAGAGCCCGACAGGGCCCGACAGGGCCCGACAGAGCCCGACAGAGCCCGACAGAGCCCGACAGGGCCCGACAGAGCCCGACAGGGCCCGACAGGGGCCAGTAGAGCCCGACAGAGCCCGACAGAGCCCGACAGGGCCCGACAGGGCCCGACAGAGCCCGACAGGGCCCGACAGGGCCCGACAGATCCCAGTAGAGCCCGACAGAGCCCGACAGGGCCCAGTAGAGCCCGACAGAGCCCGACAGAGCCCGACAGAGCCCGACAGGGCCCGACAGAGCCCGACAGAGCCCGACAGGGCCCGACAGGGCCCGACAGAGCCCGACAGAGCCCGACAGAGCCCGACAGGGCCCAGTAGAGCCCGACAGAGCCCAGTAGAGCCCAGTAGAGCCCGACAGAGCCCAGTAGAGCCCAGTAGAGCCCGACAGAGCCCGACAGAGCCCGACAGGGCCCGACAGAGCCCGACAGAGCCCGACAGGGCCCGACAGGGCCCGACAGAGCCCGACAGGGCCCGCCAGGGCCCAGTAGAGCCCGACAGAACCCGACAGAACCCGACAGAGCCCGACAGGGCCCGACAGGGCCCGACAGAGCCCAGTAGAGCCCGACAGAGCCCGACAGAGCCCGACAGAACCCGACAGAGCCCGACAGAGCCCGACAGAGCCCGACAGAGCCCGACAGAGCCCGACAGGGCCCGACAGGGCCCGACAGAGCCCAGTAGAGCCCAGTAGAGCCCGACAGAGCCCGACAGAGCCCGACAGAGCCCGACAGGGCCCGACAGAGCCCGACAGAGCCCGACAGGGCCCGACAGAGCCCGACAGGGCCCGACAGGGGCCAGTAGAGCCCGACAGAGCCCGACAGAGCCCGACAGGGCCCGACAGGGCCCGACAGAGCCCGACAGGGCCCGACAGGGCCCGACAGATCCCAGTAGAGCCCGACAGAGCCCGACAGGGCCCAGTAGAGCCCGACAGAGCCCGACAGAGCCCGACAGAGCCCGACAGGGCCCGACAGAGCCCGACAGAGCCCGACAGGGCCCGACAGGGCCCGACAGAGCCCGACAGAGCCCGACAGAGCCCGACAGGGCCCGACAGAGCCCGACAGGGCCCGACAGGGGCCAGTAGAGCCCGACAGAGCCCGACAGAGCCCGACAGGGCCCGACAGGGCCCGACAGAGCCCGACAGGGCCCGACAGGGCCCGACAGATCCCAGTAGAGCCCGACAGAGCCCGACAGGGCCCAGTAGAGCCCGACAGAGCCCGACAGAGCCCGACAGAGCCCGACAGGGCCCGACAGAGCCCGACAGAGCCCGACAGGGCCCGACAGGGCCCGACAGAGCCCGACAGAGCCCGACAGAGCCCGACAGGGCCCAGTAGAGGCCGACAGAGCCCGACAGAGCCCGACAGAGCCCAGTAGAGCCCGACAGAGCCCGACAGAGCCCGACAGAGCCCGACAGGGCCCGACAGGGCCCGACAGAGCCCGACAGAGCCCGACAGGGCCCAGTAGAGCCCAACAGAGCCCGACAGAGCCCGACAGAGTCCGACAGAGCCCAGTAGAGCCCGACAGAGCCCGACAGAGCCCGACAGGGCCCGACAGGGCCCGACAGAGCCCGACAGAGCCCGACAGGGCCCGACAGGGCCCGACAGAGCCCAGTAGAGCCCGACAGAGCCCGACAGAGCCCGACAGAGCCCGACAGGGCCCGACAGAGCCCGACAGGGCCCGACAGAGCCCGACAGAGCCCGACAGGGCCCGACAGGGCCCGACAGAGCCCGACAGGGCCCGACAGGGCCCAGTAGAGCCCGATAGAGCCCGACAGAGCCCGATAGAGCCCGACAGAGCCCGACAGGGCCCGACAGAGCCCGATAGAGCCCGACAGGGCCCGACAGAGCCCGACAGAGCCCGACAGGGCCCGACAGGGCCCGACAGGGCCCGACAGAGCCCGACAGGGCCCAGTAGAGCCCGACAGAGCCCGACAGAGCCCGACAGGGCCCGACAGAGCCCGACAGAGCCCGACAGGGCCCGACAGAGCCCGACAGAGCCCGACAGAGCCCGACAGAGCCCGACAGGGCCCGACAGGGCCCAGTAGAGCCCGATAGAGCCCGACAGAGCCCGACAGAGCCCGACAGGGCCCGACAGAGCCCGACAGAGCCCGACAGGGCCCGACAGGGCCCGACAGGGCCCGACAGAGCCCGACAGGGCCCAGTAGAGCCCGACAGAGCCCGACAGATCCCGACAGGGCCCGACAGAGCCCGACAGAGCCCGACAGGGCCCGACAGAGCCCGACAGAGCCCGACAGAGCCCGACAGGGCCCGACAGGGCCCAGTAGAGCCCGACAGAGCCCGACAGAGCCCGGCAGAGCCCGACAGAGCCCGACAGAGCCCGACAGGGCCCGACAGAGCCCGACAGGGCCCGACAGAGCCCGACAGAGCCCGACAGGGCCCGACAGGGCCCGACAGAGCCCGACAGGGCCCGATAGAGCCCGACAGGGCCCGACAGAGCCCGACAGAGCCCGACAGGGCACGACAGAGCCCGACAGAGCCCGACAGGGCCCGACAGAGCCCTACAGAGCCCGACAGAGCCCGACAGGGCCCAGTAGAGCCCGACAGAGCCCAGTAGAGCCCAGTAGAGCCCGACAGAGCCCAGTAGAGCCCAGTAGAGCCCGACAGAGCCCGACAGAGCCCGACAGAGCCCGACAGAGCCCGACAGGGCCCGACAGAGCCCGACAGAGCCCCACAGGGCCCGACAGGGCCCGTCAGAGCCCGACAGGGCCCGACAGAACCCGACAGAGCCCAGTAGAGCCCGACAGAGCCCGACAGAGCCCGACAGAGCCCGACAGAGCCCGACAGGGCCCAACAGAGCCCGACAGAGCCCGACAGAGCCCGACAGGGCCCGACAGGGCCCGACAGAGCCCGACAGAGCCCGACAGGGCCCCACAGAGCCCGACAGAGCCCGACAGGGCCCAGTAGAGCCCGACAGAGCCCGACAGAGCCCGACAGAGCCCGACAGGGCCCGACAGGGCCCGACAGAGCCCGACAGAGCCCGACAGGGCCCAGTAGAGCCCAACAGAGCCCGACAGAGCCCGACAGAGCCCGACAGAGCCCGACAGGGCCCGACAGAGCCCGACAGGGCCCGACAGAGCCCGACAGAGCCCGACAGAGCCCGACAGAGCCCGACAGGGCCCGACAGGGCCCAGTAGAGCCCGACAGAGCCCGACAGAGCCCGGCAGAGCCCGACAGAGCCCGACAGAGCCCGACAGGGCCCGACAGAGCCCGACAGGGCCCGACAGAGCCCGACAGAGCCCGACAGGGCCCGACAGGGCCCGACAGAGCCCGACAGGGCCCGATAGAGCCCGACAGGGCCCGACAGAGCCCGACAGAGCCCGACAGGGCACGACAGAGCCCGACAGAGCCCGACAGGGCCCGACAGAGCCCTACAGAGCCCGACAGAGCCCGACAGGGCCCAGTAGAGCCCGACAGAGCCCAGTAGAGCCCAGTAGAGCCCGACAGAGCCCAGTAGAGCCCAGTAGAGCCCGACAGAGCCCGACAGAGCCCGACAGAGCCCGACAGAGCCCGACAGGGCCCGACAGAGCCCGACAGAGCCCCACAGGGCCCGACAGGGCCCGTCAGAGCCCGACAGGGCCCGACAGAACCCGACAGAGCCCAGTAGAGCCCGACAGAGCCCGACAGAGCCCGACAGAGCCCGACAGAGCCCGACAGGGCCCGACAGAGCCCGACAGAGCCCGACAGAGCCCGACAGGGCCCGACAGGGCCCGACAGAGCCCGACAGAGCCCCACAGAGCCCGACAGAGCCCGACAGGGCCCAGTAGAGCCCGACAGAGCCCGACAGAGCCCGACAGAGCCCGACAGGGCCCGACAGGGCCCGACAGAGCCCGACAGAGCCCGACAGGGCCCAGTAGAGCCCAACAGAGCCCGACAGAGCCCGACAGAGCCCGACAGAGCCCGACAGAGCCCGACAGAGCCCGACAGGGCCCGACAGAGTCCGACAGAGACCGACAGGGCCCGACAGGGCCCGACAGGGCCCAGTAGAGCCCGACAGAGCCCGACAGAGCCCGACAGGGCCCGACAGAGCCCGACAGAGCCCGACAGGGCCCGACAGAGCCCGACAGAGCCCGACAGAGCCCGACAGAGCCCGACAGGGCCCGACAGGGCCCAGTAGAGCCCGACAGAGCCCGACAGAGCCCGACAGAGCCCGACAGGGCCCGACAGAGCCCGACAGAGCCCGACAGGGCCCGACAGGGCCCAGTAGAGCCCGACAGAGCCAAACAGGGCCCGACAGAGCCCGACAGAGCCCGACAGAGCCCGACAGGGCCCAGTAGAGCCCGACAGAGCCCGACAGAGCCCGACAGGGCCCGACAGAGCCCGACAGAGCCCGACAGGGCCCGACAGAGCCCGACAGAGCCCGACAGGGCCCGACAGAGCCCGACAGAGCCCGACAGGGCCCAGTAGAGCCCGACAGAGCCCGACAGAGCCCGACAGAGCCCAGTAGAGCCCGATAGAGCCCGACAGAGCCCGACAGAGCCCGACAGGGCCCGACAGAGCCCGACAGGGCCCGACAGGGCCCGACAGAGCCCGACAGAGCCCGACAGGGCCCGACAGAGCCCGACAGGTCCCAGTAGAGCCCGATAGAGCCCGACAGAGCCCGACAGAGCCCGACAGGGCCCGACAGAGCCCGACAGAGCCCGACAGGGCCCGACAGGGCCCGACAGAGCCCGACAGGGCCCGATAGAGCCCGACAGGGCCCGACAGAGCCCGACAGAGCCCGACAGGGCACGACAGAGCCCGACAGAGCCCGACAGGGCCCGACAGAGCCCTACAGAGCCCGACAGAGCCCGACAGGGCCCAGTAGAGCCCGACAGAGCCCAGTAGAGCCCAGTAGAGCCCGACAGAGCCCAGTAGAGCCCAGTAGAGCCCGACAGAGCCCGACAGAGCCCGACAGAGCCCGACAGGGCCCGACAGAGCCCGACAGAGCCCGACAGGGCCCGACAGGGCCCGACAGAGCCCGACAGGGCCCGCCAGGGCCCAGTAGAGCCCGACAGAACCCGACAGAACCCGACAGAGCCCGACAGGGCCCGACAGGGCCCGACAGAGCCCAGTAGAGCCCGACAGAGCCCGACAGAGCCCGACAGAACCCGACAGAGCCCGACAGAGCCCAGCAGAGCCCGACAGAGCCCATCAGGGCCCGACAGGGCCCAGTAGAGCCCGACAGAGCCCGACAAAGCCCGACAGAGCCCGACAGAGCCCAGTAGAGCCCGACAGAGCCCGACAGGGCCCGACAGAGCCCGACAGAGCCCGACAGAGCCCGACAGAGCCCGACAGGGCCCGACAGGGCCCGACAGAGCCCAGTAGAGCCCAGTAGAGCCCGACAGAGCCCGACAGAGCCCGACAGAGCCCGACAGGGCCCGACAGAGCCCGACAGAGCCCGACAGGGCCCGACAGAGCCCGACAGGGCCCGACAGGGGCCAGTAGAGCCCGACAGAGCCCGACAGGGCCCGACAGGGCCCGACAGAGCCCGACAGGGCCCGACAGGGCCCGACAGATCCCAGTAGAGCCCGACAGGGCCCGACAGGGCCCGACAGAGCCCGACAGGGCCCGACAGGGCCCGACAGATCCCAGTAGAGCCCGACAGAGCCCGACAGGGCCCAGTAGAGCCCGACAGAGCCCGACAGAGCCCGACAGAGCCCGACAGGGCCCGACAGAGCCCGACAGAGCCCGACAGGGCCCGACAGGGCCCGACAGAGCCCGACAGAGCCCGACAGAGCCCGACAGGGCCCGACAGAGCCCGACAGGGCCCGACAGGGGCCAGTAGAGCCCGACAGAGCCCGACAGAGCCCGACAGGGCCCGACAGGGCCCGACAGAGCCCGACAGGGCCCGACAGGGCCCGACAGATCCCAGTAGAGCCCGACAGAGCCCGACAGGGCCCAGTAGAGCCCGACAGAGCCCGACAGAGCCCGACAGAGCCCGACAGGGCCCGACAGAGCCCGACAGAGCCCGACAGGGCCCGACAGGGCCCGACAGAGCCCGACAGAGCCCGACAGAGCCCGACAGGGCCCAGTAGAGGCCGACAGAGCCCGACAGAGCCCGACAGAGCCCAGTAGAGCCCGACAGAGCCCGACAGAGCCCGACAGAGCCCGACAGGGCCCGACAGGGCCCGACAGAGCCCGACAGAGCCCGACAGGGCCCAGTAGAGCCCAACAGAGCCCGACAGAGCCCGACAGAGTCCGACAGAGCCCAGTAGAGCCCGACAGAGCCCGACAGAGCCCGACAGGGCCCGACAGGGCCCGACAGAGCCCGACAGAGCCCGACAGGGCCCGACAGGGCCCGACAGAGCCCAGTAGAGCCCGACAGAGCCCGACAGAGCCCGACAGAGCCCGACAGGGCCCGACAGGGCCCGACAGAGCCCAGTAGAGCCCGACAGAGCCCGACAGAGCCCGACAGAGCCCGACAGAGCCCGACAGGGCCCGACAGGGCCCGACAGAGCCCGACAGGGCCCGACAGGGCCCAGTAGAGCCCGATAGAGCCCGACAGAGCCCGATAGAGCCCGACAGAGCCCGACAGGGCCCGACAGAGCCCGACAGAGCCCGACAGGGCCCGACAGAGCCCGACAGAGCCCGACAGGGCCCGACAGGGCCCGACAGGGCCCGACAGAGCCCGACAGGGCCCAGTAGAGCCCGACAGAGCCCGACAGAGCCCGACAGGGCCCGACAGAGCCCGACAGAGCCCGACAGGGCCCGACAGAGCCCGACAGAGCCCGACAGAGCCCGACAGAGCCCGACAGGGCCCGACAGGGCCCAGTAGAGCCCGATAGAGCCCGACAGAGCCCGACAGAGCCCGACAGGGCCCGACAGAGCCCGACAGAGCCCGACAGGGCCCGACAGGGCCCGACAGGGCCCGACAGAGCCCGACAGGGCCCAGTAGAGCCCGACAGAGCCCGACAGATCCCGACAGGGCCCGACAGAGCCCGACAGAGCCCGACAGGGCCCGACAGAGCCCGACAGAGCCCGACAGAGCCCGACAGAGCCCGACAGGGCCCGACAGGGCCCAGTAGAGCCCGACAGAGCCCGACAGAGCCCGGCAGAGCCCGACAGAGCCCGACAGAGCCCGACAGGGCCCGACAGAGCCCGACAGGGCCCGACAGAGCCCGACAGAGCCCGACAGGGCCCGACAGGGCCCGACAGAGCCCGACAGGGCCCGATAGAGCCCGACAGGGCCCGACAGAGCCCGACAGAGCCCGACAGGGCACGACAGAGCCCGACAGAGCCCGACAGGGCCCGACAGAGCCCTACAGAGCCCGACAGAGCCCGACAGGGCCCAGTAGAGCCCGACAGAGCCCAGTAGAGCCCAGTAGAGCCCGACAGAGCCCAGTAGAGCCCAGTAGAGCCCGACAGAGCCCGACAGAGCCCGACAGAGCCCGACAGAGCCCGACAGGGCCCGACAGAGCCCGACAGAGCCCCACAGGGCCCGACAGGGCCCGTCAGAGCCCGACAGGGCCCGACAGAACCCGACAGAGCCCAGTAGAGCCCGACAGAGCCCGACAGAGCCCGACAGAACCCGACAGGGCCCGACAGAGCCCGACAGGGCCCGACAGGGCCCGACAGAGCCCAGTAGAGCCCGACAGAGCCCGACAGAGCCCGACAGAGCCCGACAGAACCCGACAGAGCCCGACAGAGCCCAGCAGAGCCCGACAGAGCCCATCAGGGCCCGACAGGGCCCAGTAGTGCCCGACGGAGCCCGACAAAGCCCGACAGAGCCCGACAGAGCCCAATAGAGCCCGACAGAGCCCGACAGGGCCCGACAGAGCCCGACAGAGCCCGACAGAGCCCGACAGGGCCCGACAGAGCCCGACAGGGCCCGACAGGGCCCGACAGGGCCCGACAGAGCCCAGTAGAGCCCAGTAGAGCCCGACAGAGCCCGACAGAGCCCGACAGGGCCCGACAGGTCCCGACAGGGCCCAGTAGAGCCCGACAGAGCCCGACAGAGCCCGACAGAGCCCGACAGGGCCCGACAGGGCCCAGAAGAGCCCGACAGAGCCCGACAGAGCCCGACAGAGCCCGACAGAACCCGACAGAGCCCGACAGAGCCCGACAGAGCCCGAAAGGGCCCGACAGGGCCCGACAGAGCCCGACAGGGCCCGATAGAGCCCGACAGAGCCCGACAGGGCCCAGTAGAGCCCGACAGAGCCCGACAGAGCCCGACAGAGCCCGACAGGGCCCGACAGGGCCCGACAGAGCCCGACAGAGACCGACAGAGACCGACAGAGCCCGACAGAGCCCGACAGGGCCCGACAGGGCCCGACAGAGCCCGACAGAGCCCGACAGAGCCCGACAGGGCCCAGTAGAGCCCGACAGAGCCCGACAGAGCCCGACAGAGCCCAGTAGAGCCCGACAGAGCCCGACAGAGCCCGACAGGGCCCGACAGGGCCCGACAGAGCCCGACAGAGCCCGACAGGGCCCGACAGGGCCCGACAGAGCCCAGTAGAGCCCGACAGAGCCCGACAGAGCCCGACAGAGCCCGACAGGGCCCGACAGGGCCCGACAGGGCCCAGTAGAGCCCGACAGAGCCCGACAGAGCCCGACAGGGCCCGACAGGGCCCAGTAGAGCCCGACAGAGCCCGACAGAGCCCGACAGAGCCCAGTAGAGCCCAGTAGAGCCCGACAGAGACCGACACAGCCCGACAGAGCCCGACAGAGCCCGACAGAGCCCGACAGGGCCCAGTAGAGCCCGACAGAGCCCGACAGAGCCCGACAGAGCCCGACAGGGACCGACAGAGCCCGACAGAGCCCGACAGGTCCCGACAGGGCCCGACAGGGCCCAGTAGAGCCCGACAGAGCCCGACAGAGCCCGACAGAGCCCGACAGGGCCCGACAGGGCCCAGTAGAGCCCGACAGAGCCCGACAGAGCCCGAAAGAGCCCAGTAGAGCCCAGTAGAGCCCGACAGAGCCCGACACAGCCCGACAGAGCCCGACAGAGCCCGACAGGGCCCGACAGGGCCCGACAGAGCCCGACAGAGCCCGACAGGGCCCAGTAGAGCCCGACAGAGCCCGACAGAGCCCGACAGGGACCGACAGAGCCCGACAGAGCCCGACAGGTCCCGACAGGGCCCGACAGAGCCCGACAGAGCCCGACAGGGCCCAGTAGAGCCCAGTAGAACCCGACAGAGCCCAGTAGAGCCCGACAGAGCCCGACAGAGCCCGACAGAGCCCGACAGGGCCCGACAGAGCCCGACAGAGCCCGACAGGGCCCGACAGAGCCCGACAGGGCCCAGTAGAGCCCGACAGAGCCCGACAAAGCCCGACAGAGCCCGACAGAGCCCAGTAGAGCCCGACAGAGCCCGACAGGGCCCGACAGGGCCCGACAGAGCCCGACAGAGCCCGACAGGGCCCGACAGGGCCCGACAGGGCCCAGTAGAGCCCGACAGAGCCCGACAGAGCCCGACAGAGCCCGACAGGGCCCGACAGGGCCCAGTAGAGCCCGACAGAGCCCGACAGAGCCCGACAGAGCCCGACAGGGCCCGACAGAGCCCGACAGAGCCCGACAGAGCCCGACAGGGCCCGACAGGGCCCGACAGAGCCCGACAGGGCCCGACAGAGCCCGACAGGGCCCGACAGGGCACGACAGGGCCCGACAGAGCCCGACAGGGCCCGACAGGGCACGACAGAGCCCGACACAGCCCGACAGAGCCCGACAGAGCCCGACAGGGCCCGACAGAGCCCGACAGGGCCCGACAGAGCCCGACAGAGCCCGACAGAGACCGACAGGGCCCAGTAGAGCCCGACAGAGCCCGACAGAGCCCGACAGAGCCCGACAGGGACCGACAGAGCCCGACAGAGCCCGACAGGGCCCGACAGAGCCCGACAGAGCCCGACAGGACCCGACAGAGCCCAGTAGAGCCCGACAGAGCCCGACAGAGCCCGACAGGGCCCAGTAGAGCCCAGTAGAACCCGACAGAGCCCAATAGAGCCCGACAGAGCCCGACAGAGCCCGACAGAGCCCGACAGGGCCCGACAGAGCCCGACAGAGCCCGACAGGGCCCGACAGAGCCCGACAGGGCCCAGTAGAGCCCGACAGAGCCCGACAAAGCCCGACAGAGCCCGACAGAGCCCAGTAGAGCCCGACAGAGCCCGACAGGGCCCGACAGAGCCCGACAGAGCCCAGTAGAGCCCGACAGAGACCGTCAGGGCCCGACAGGGCCCGACAGAGCCCGACAGGGCCCGACAGGGCCCGACAGAGCCCAGTAGAGCCCGACAGAACCCGACAGAGCCCGACAGAACCCGACAGAGCCCGACAGAGCCCAGCAGAGCCCGACAGAGCCCGACAGAGCCCGACAGAGCCCGACAGGGCCCGACAGGGCCCGACAGAGCCCGACAGAGACCGACAGGGCCCGACAGGGCCCGACAGGGCCCAGTAGAGCCCGACAGAGCCCGACAGAGCCCGACAGAGCCCGACAGGGCCCGACAGAGCCCGACAGAGCCCGACAGGGCCCGACAGAGCCCGACAGAGCCCGACAGAGCCCGACAGGGCCCGACAGGGCCCAGTAGAGCCCGACAGAGCCCGACAGAGCCCGACAGAGCCCGACAGGGCCCGACAGGGCCCGACAGAGCCCGACAGGGCCCGACAGGGCCCAGTAGAGCCCGACAGAGCCAAACAGGGCCCGACAGAGCCCGACAGAGCCCGACAGAGCCCGACAGGGCCCAGTAGAGCCCGACAGAGCCCGACAGAGCCCGACAGGGCCCGACAGAGCCCGACAGAGCCCGACAGGGCCCGACAGAGCCCGACAGAGCCCGACAGGGCCCAACAGAGCCCGACAGAGCCCGACAGGGCCCAGTAGAGCCCGACAGAGCCCGACAGATCCCGACAGAGCCCAGTAGAGCCCGATAGAGCCCGACAGAGCCCGACAGAGCCCGACAGGGCCCGACAGAGCCCGACAGGGCCCGACAGGGCCCGACAGAGCCCGACAGAGCCCGACAGGGCCCAGTAGAGCCCGACAGAGCCCGATAGAGCCCGACAGGGCCCGACAGGGCCCGACAGGGCCCAGTAGAGCCCGACAGAGCCCGACAGAGCCCAGTAGAGACCAGTAGAGCCCAACAGAGCCCGACAGAGCCCGACAGGGCCCGACAGAGCCCGACAGAGCCCGACAGGGCCCGACAGGGCCCGACAGAGCCCGACAGGGCCCGACAGGGCCCGACAGGGCCCAGTAGAGCCCGAAAGAGCCCGACAGAGCCCAGTAGAGCCCAGTAGAGACCGACAGAGCCCGACAGGGCCCGACAGGGCCCATTAGAGCCCGACAGAGCCCGACAGAGCCTGACAGAGCCCGACAGGGCCCGACAGGGCCCGACAGAGCCCGACAGAGCCCGACAGGGCCCAGTAGAACCCGACAGAGCCCGACAGAGCCCGACAGATCCCGACAGAGCCCGACAGAGCCCGACAGGGCCCGACAGAGCCCGACAGGGCCCAGTAGAGCCCGATAGAGCCCGACAGAGCCCGACAGAGCCCGACAGGGCCCGACAGAGCCCGACAGAGCCCGACAGGGCCCGACAGGGCCCGACAGAGCCCGACAGGGCCCGATAGAGCCCGACAGGGCCCGACAGAGCCCGACAGAGCCCGACAGGGCACGACAGAGCCCGACAGAGCCCGACAGGGCCCGACAGAGCCCTACAGAGCCCGACAGAGCCCGACAGGGCCCAGTAGAGCCCGACAGAGCCCAGTAGAGCCCAGTAGAGCCCGACAGAGCCCAGTAGAGCCCAGTAGATCCCGACAGAGCCCGACAGAGCCCGACAGAGCCCGACAGGGCCCGACAGAGCCCGACAGAGCCCGACAGGGCCCGACAGGGCCCGACAGAGCCCGACAGGGCCCGCCAGGGCCCAGTAGAGCCCGACAGAACCCGACAGAACCCGACAGAGCCCGACAGGGCCCGACAGGGCCCGACAGAGCCCAGTAGAGCCCGACAGAGCCCGACAGAGCCCGACAGAACCCGACAGAGCCCGACAGAGCCCGACAGAGCCCATCAGGGCCCGACAGGGCCCAGTAGAGCCCGACAGAGCCCGACAAAGCCCGACAGAGCCCGACAGAGCCCAGTAGAGCCCGACAGAGCCCGACAGGGCCCGACAGAGCCCGACAGAGCCCGACAGAGCCCGACAGAGCCCGACAGGGCCCGACAGGGCCCGACAGGGCCCAGTAGAGCCCAGTAGAGCCCGACAGAGCCCGACAGAGCCCGACAGAGCCCGACAGGGCCCGACAGAGCCCGACAGAGCCCGACAGAGCCCGACAGAGCCCGACAGGGCCCGACAGGGCCCGACAGAGCCCGACAGGGCCCGATAGAGCCCGACAGGGCCCGACAGAGCCCGACAGAGCCCGACAGGGCACGACAGAGCCCGACAGAGCCCGACAGGGCCCGACAGAGCCCTACAGAGCCCGACAGAGCCCGACAGGGCCCAGTAGAGCCCGACAGAGCCCAGTAGAGCCCAGTAGAGCCCGACAGAGCCCAGTAGAGCCCAGTAGAGCCCGACAGAGCCCGACAGAGCCCGACAGAGCCCGACAGGGCCCGACAGAGCCCGACAGAGCCCGACAGGGCCCGACAGGGCCCGACAGAGCCCGACAGGGCCCGCCAGGGCCCAGTAGAGCCCGACAGAACCCGACAGAACCCGACAGAGCCCGACAGGGCCCGACAGGGCCCGACAGAGCCCAGTAGAGCCCGACAGAGCCCGACAGAGCCCGACAGAACCCGACAGAGCCCGACAGAGCCCGACAGAGCCCATCAGGGCCCGACAGGGCCCAGTAGAGCCCGACAGAGCCCGACAAAGCCCGACAGAGCCCGACAGAGCCCAGTAGAGCCCGACAGAGCCCGACAGGGCCCGACAGAGCCCGACAGAGCCCGACAGAGCCCGACAGAGCCCGACAGGGCCCGACAGGGCCCGACAGAGCCCAGTAGAGCCCAGTAGAGCCCGACAGAGCCCGACAGAGCCCGACAGAGCCCGACAGGGCCCGACAGAGCCCGACAGAGCCCGACAGGGCCCGACAGAGCCCGACAGGGCCCGACAGGGGCCAGTAGAGCCCGACAGAGCCCGACAGAGCCCGACAGGGCCCGACAGGGCCCGACAGAGCCCGACAGGGCCCGACAGGGCCCGACAGATCCCAGTAGAGCCCGACAGAGCCCGACAGGGCCCAGTAGAGCCCGACAGAGCCCGACAGAGCCCGACAGAGCCCGACAGGGCCCGACAGAGCCCGACAGAGCCCGACAGGGCCCGACAGGGCCCGACAGAGCCCGACAGAGCCCGACAGAGCCCGACAGAGCCCGACAGGGCCCGACAGAGCCCGACAGGGCCCGACAGGGGCCAGTAGAGCCCGACAGAGCCCGACAGAGCCCGACAGGGCCCGACAGGGCCCGACAGAGCCCGACAGGGCCCGACAGGGCCCGACAGATCCCAGTAGAGCCCGACAGAGCCCGACAGGGCCCAGTAGAGCCCGACAGAGCCCGACAGAGCCCGACAGAGCCCGACAGGGCCCGACAGAGCCCGACAGAGCCCGACAGGGCCCGACAGGGCCCGACAGAGCCCGACAGAGCCCGACAGAGCCCGACAGGGCCCAGTAGAGGCCGACAGAGCCCGACAGAGCCCGACAGAGCCCAGTAGAGCCCGACAGAGCCCGACAGAGCCCGACAGAGCCCGACAGGGCCCGACAGGGCCCGACAGAGCCCGACAGAGCCCGACAGGGCCCAGTAGAGCCCAACAGAGCCCGACAGAGCCCGACAGAGTCCGACAGAGCCCAGTAGAGCCCGACAGAGCCCGACAGAGCCCGACAGGGCCCGACAGGGCCCGACAGAGCCCGACAGAGCCCGACAGGGCCCGACAGGGCCCGACAGAGCCCAGTAGAGCCCGACAGAGCCCGACAGAGCCCGACAGAGCCCGACAGGGCCCGACAGAGCCCGACAGGGCCCGACAGAGCCCGACAGAGCCCGACAGGGCCCGACAGGGCCCGACAGAGCCCGACAGGGCCCGACAGGGCCCAGTAGAGCCCGATAGAGCCCGACAGAGCCCGATAGAGCCCGACAGAGCCCGACAGGGCCCGACAGAGCCCGACAGAGCCCGACAGGGCCCGACAGAGCCCGACAGAGCCCGACAGGGCCCGACAGGGCCCGACAGGGCCCAGTAGAGCCCGACAGAGCCCGACAGGGCCCGACAGAGCCCGACAGAGCCCGACAGGGCCCGACAGAGCCCGACAGAGCCCGACAGAGCCCGACAGAGCCCGACAGGGCCCAGTAGAGCCCGATAGAGCCCGACAGAGCCCGACAGAGCCCGACAGGGCCCGACAGAGCCCGACAGAGCCCGACAGGGCCCGACAGGGCCCGACAGGGCCCGACAGAGCCCGACAGGGCCCAGTAGAGCCCGACAGAGCCCGACAGAGCCCGACAGGGCCCGACAGAGCCCGACAGAGCCCGACAGGGCCCGACAGAGCCCGACAGAGCCCGACAGAGCCCGACAGAGCCCGACAGGGCCCGACAGGGCCCAGTAGAGCCCGACAGAGCCCGACAGAGCCCGACAGAGCCCGACAGAGCCCGACAGGGCCCGACAGAGCCCGACAGGGCCCGACAGAGCCCGACAGAGCCCGACAGGGCCCGACAGGGCCCGACAGAGCCCGACAGGGCCCGATAGAGCCCGACAGGGCCCGACAGAGCCCGACAGAGCCCGACAGGGCACGACAGAGCCCGACAGAGCCCGACAGGGCCCGACAGAGCCCTACAGAGCCCGACAGAGCCCGACAGGGCCCAGTAGAGCCCGACAGAGCCCAGTAGAGCCCAGTAGAGCCCGACAGAGCCCAGTAGAGCCCAGTAGAGCCCGACAGAGCCCGACAGAGCCCGACAGAGCCCGACAGGGCCCGACAGAGCCCGACAGAGCCCCACAGGGCCCGACAGGGCCCGTCAGAGCCCGACAGGGCCCGACAGAACCCGACAGAGCCCAGTAGAGCCCGACAGAGCCCGACAGAGCCCGACAGAACCCGACAGGGCCCGACAGAGCCCGACAGGGCCCGACAGGGCCCGACAGAGCCCAGTAGAGCCCGATAGAGCCCGACAGAGCCCGACAGAGCCCGACAGAACCCGACAGAGCCCGACAGAGCCCAGCAGAGCCCGACAGAGCCCATCAGGGCCCGACAGGGCCCAGTAGAGCCCGACGGAGCCCGACAAAGCCCGACAGAGCCCGACAGAGCCCAGTAGAGCCCGACAGAGCCCGACAGGGCCCGACAGAGCCCGACAGAGCCCGACAGAGCCCGACAGGGCCCGACAGAGCCCGACAGGGCCCGACAGGGCCCGACAGGGCCCGACAGAGCCCAGTAGAGCCCAGTAGAGCCCGACAGAGCCCGACAGAGCCCGACAGAGCCCGACAGGGCCCGACAGGGCCCAGAAGAGCCCGACAGAGCCCGACAGAGCCCGACAGAGCCCGACAGAACCCGACAGAGCCCGACAGAGCCCGAAAGGGCCCGACAGGGCCCGACAGAGCCCGACAGGGCCCGATAGAGCCCGACAGAGCCCGACAGGGCCCAGTAGAGCCCGACAGAGCCCGACAGAGCCCGACAGAGCCCGACAGGGCCCGACAGGGCCCGACAGAGCCCGACAGAGACCGACAGGGCCCAGTAGAGCCCGACAGAGCCCGACAGAGCCCGACAGGGCCCGACAGGGCCCGACAGAGCCCGACAGAGCCCGACAGGGCCCAGTAGAGCCCGACAGAGCCCGACAGAGCCCGACAGAGCCCAGTAGAGCCCGACAGAGCCCGACAGAGCCCGACAGGGCCCGACAGGGCCCGACAGAGCCCGACAGAGCCCGACAGGGCCCGACAGGGCCCGACAGAGCCCAGTAGAGCCCGACAGAGCCCGACAGAGCCCGACAGAGCCCGACAGGGCCCGACAGGGCCCGACAGGGCCCAGTAGAGCCCGACAGAGCCCGACAGAGCCCGACAGGGCCCGACAGAGCCCGACAGGGCCCGACAGGGCACGACAGGGCCCGACAGGGCCCGACAGGGCCCAGTAGAGCCCGACAGAGCCCGACAGAGCCCGACAGGGCCCGACAGGGCCCAGTAGAGCCCGACAGAGCCCGACAGAGCCCGACAGAGCCCAGTAGAGCCCAGTAGAGCCCGACAGAGCCCGACACAGCCCGACAGAGCCCGACAGAGCCCGACAGAGCCCGACAGGGCCCAGTAGAGCCCGACAGAGCCCGACAGAGCCCGACAGAGCCCGACAGGGACCGACAGAGCCCGACAGAGCCCGACAGGTCCCGACAGGGCCCGACAGGGCCCGACAGAGCCCGACAGAGCCCGACAGGGCCCAGTAGAGCCCGACAGAGCCCGACAGAGCCCGACAGGGACCGACAGAGCCCGACAGAGCCCGACAGGTCCCGACAGGGCCCGACAGGGCCCGACAGAGCCCGACAGGGCCCGACAGAGCCCGACAGGGCCCAGTAGAGCCCAGTAGAACCCGACAGAGCCCAGTAGAGCCCGACAGAGCCCGACAGAGCCCGACAGAGCCCGACAGGGCCCGTCAGAGCCCGACAGAGCCCGACAGGGCCCGACAGAGCCCGACAGGGCCCAGTAGAGCCCGACAGAGCCCGACAAAGCCCGACAGAGCCCGACAGAGCCCAGTAGAGCCCGACAGAGCCCGACAGGGCCCGACAGGGCCCGACAGAGCCCGACAGGGCCCGACAGGGCCCGACAGGGCCCAGTAGAGCCCGACAGAGCCCGACAGAGCCCGACAGAGCCCGACAGGGCCCGACAGGGCCCAGTAGAGCCCGACAGAGCCCGACAGAGCCCGACAGAGCCCGACAGGGCCCGACAGAGCCCGACAGAGCCCGACAGAGCCCGACAGGGCCCGACAGGGCCCGACAGAGCCCGACAGGGCCCGACAGGGCACGACAGGGCCCGACAGAGCCCGACAGGGCCCGACAGGGCACGACAGAGCCCGACACAGCCCGACAGAGCCCGACAGAGCCCGACAGGGCCCGACAGAGCCCGACAGGGCCCGACAGAGCCCGACAGAGCCCGACAGAGACCGACAGGGCCCAGTAGAGCCCGACAGAGCCCGACAGAGCCCGACAGAGCCCGACAGGGACCGACAGAGCCCGACAGAGCCCGACAGGGCCCGACAGAGCCCGACAGAGCCCGACAGGACCCGACAGAGCCCAGTAGAGCCCGACAGAGCCCGACAGAGCCCGACAGGGCCCAGTAGAGCCCAGTAGAACCCGACAGAGCCCAATAGAGCCCGACAGAGCCCGACAGAGCCCGACAGAGCCCGACAGGGCCCGACAGAGCCCGACAGAGCCCGACAGGGCCCGACAGAGCCCGACAGGGCCCAGTAGAGCCCGACAGAGCCCGACAAAGCCCGACAGAGCCCGACAGAGCCCAGTAGAGCCCGACAGAGCCCGACAGGGCCCGACAGAGCCCGACAGAGCCCAGTAGAGCCCGACAGAGACCGTCAGGGCCCGACAGGGCCCGACAGGGCCCGACAGAGCCCAGTAGAGCCCGACAGAACCCGACAGAGCCCGACAGAACCCGACAGAGCCCGACAGAGCCCAGCAGAGCCCGACAGAGCCCATCAGGGCCCGACAGGGCCCAGTAGAGCCCGACAGAGCCCGACAGAGCCCTACAGAGCCCAGTAGAGCCCGACAGAGCCCGACAGGGCCCGACAGAGCCCGAAAGAGCCCTACAGAGCCCGACAGGGCCCGACAGAGCCCGACAGAGCCCAGTAGAGCCCAGTAGAGCCCGACAGAGCCCGACAGAGCCCGACAGAGCCCGACAGAGCCCGACAGGGCCCGACAGAGCCCGACAGAGCCCGACAGGGCCCGACAGGGCCCGACAGAGCCCGACAGGGCCCGACAGGGCCCAGTAGAGCCCGACAGAGCCCGACAGGGCCCGACAGGGCCCGACAGGGCCCGACAGATCCCAGTAGAGCCCGACAGAGCCCGACAGAGCCCGACAGGGCCCGACAGGGCCCGACAGATCCCAGTAGAGCCCGACAGAGCGCGACAGAGCCCGACAGAGCCCGACAGGGCCCGACAGGGCCCGACAGGGCCCAGTAGAGCCCGACAGAGCCCGACAGAGCCCGACAGAGCCCGACAGAGCCCGACAGGGCCCGACAGGGCCCAGAAGAGCCCGACAGAGCCCGACAGAGCCCGACAGAGCCCGACAGAGCCCGACAGAACCCGACAGAGCCCGACAGAGCCCGACAGAGCCCGAAAGGGCCCGACAGGGCCCGACAGAGCCCGACAGGGCCCAATAGAGCCCGACAGAGCCCGACAGGGCCCAGTAGAGCCCGACAGAGCCCGACAGAGCCCGACAGGGCCCGACAGAGCCCGACAGAGCCCGACAGAGCCCGACAGGGCCCAGTAGAGCCCGACAGAGCCCGACAGAGCCCGACAGGGCCCGACAGGGCCCGACAGAGCCCGACAGAGCCCGACAGAGCCCGACAGGGCCCAGTAGAGCCCGACAGAGCCCGACAGAGCCCGACAGAGCCCAGTAGAGCCCGACAGAGCCCGACAGAGCCCGACAGGGCCCGACAGGGCCCGACAGAGCCCGACAGAGCCCGACAGGGCCCGACAGGGCCCGACAGAGCCCAGTAGAGCCCGACAGAGCCCGACAGAGCCCGACAGAGCCCGACAGGGCCCGACAGGGCCCGACAGGGCCCAGTGGAACCCGACAGAGCCCGACAGGGCCCGACAGGGCCCGACAGAGCCCGACAGGGCCAGACAGGGCACGACAGAGCCCGACAGGGCCCGACAGGGCCCAGTAGAGCCCGACAGAGCCCGACAGAGCCCGACAGGGCCCGACAGGGCCCAGTAGAGCCCGACAGAGCCCGACAGAGCCCGACAGAGCCCAGTAGAGCCCAGTAGAGCCCGACAGAGCCCGACACAGCCCGACAGAGCCCGACAGAGCCCGACAGGGCCCGACAGAGCCCGACAGAGCCCGACAGAGCCCGACAGGGCCCAGTAGAGCCCGACAGAGCCCGACAGAGCCCGACAGAGCCCGACAGGGACCGACAGAGCCCGACAGAGCCCGACAGGTCCCGACAGGGCCCGACAGGGCCCAGTAGAGCCCGACAGAGCCCGACAGAGCCCGACAGGGCCCGACAGGGCCCAGTAGAGCCCGACAGAGCCCGACAGAGCCCGACAGAGCCCAGTAGAGCCCAGTAGAGCCCGACAGAGCCCGACACAGCCCGACAGAGGCCGACAGAGCCCGACAGGGCCCGACAGAGCCCGACAGAGCCCGACAGAGCCCGACAGGGCCCAGTAGAGCCCGACAGAGCCCGACAGAGCCCGACAGAGCCCGACAGGGACCGACAGAGCCCGACAGAGCCCGACAGGTCCCGACAGGGCCCGACAGAGGCCGACAGAGCCCGACAGGGCCCGACAGAGCCCGACAGAGCCCGACAGAGCCCGACAGGGCCCAGTAGAGCCCAGTAGAACCCGACAGAGCCCAGTAGAGCCCGACATAGCCCGACAGAGCCCGACAGAGCCCGACAGGGCCCGACAGAGCCCGACAGAGCCCGACAGGGCCCGACAGGGCCCGACAGGGCCCAGTAGAGCCCGACAGAGCCCGACAAAGCCCGACAGAGCCCGACAGAGCCCAGTAGAGCCCGACAGAGCCCGACAGGGCACGACAGGGCCCGACAGAGCCCGACAGAGCCGGACAGGGCCCGACAGAGCCCAGTAGAGCCCGACAGAGCCCGACAGAGCCCGACAGAGCCCGACAGTGCCCGACAGGGCCCAGTAGAGCCCGACAGAGCCCGACAGAGCCCGACAGAGCCCGACAGGGCCCGACAGAGCCCGACAGAGCCCGACAGGGCCCGACAGGGCCCGACAGAGCCCGACAGGGCCCGACAGGGCACGACAGAGCCCGACAGGGCCCGACAGGGCCCAGTAGAGCCCGACAGAGCCCGACAGAGCCCGACAGAGCCCGACAGGGCCCGACAGGACCCAGTAGAGCCCGACAGAGCCCGACAGAGCCCGACAGAGCCCAGTAGAGCCCAGTAGAGCCCGATAGAGCCCGACACAGCCCGACAGAGCCCGACAGAGCCCGACAGGGCCCGACAGAGCCCGACAGGGCCCGACAGAGCCCGACAGAGCCCGACAGGGCCCGACAGGGCCCGACAGAGCCCGACAGGGCCCGATAGAGCCCGACAGGGCCCGACAGAGCCCGACAGAGCCCGACAGGGCACAACAGAGCCCAGTAGAGCCCAGTAGAGCCCGACAGAGCCCGACACAGCCCGACAGAGCCCGACAGAGCCCAGTAGAGCCCAGTAGAGCCCGACAGAGCCCGACACAGCCCGACAGAGCCCGACAGAGCCCGACAGGGCCCGACAGAGCCCGACAGAGCCCGACAGAGCCCGACAGGGCCCAGTAGAGCCCGACAGAGCCCGACAGAGCCCGACAGAGCCCGACAGGGACCGACAGAGCCCGACAGAGCCCGACAGGTCCCGACAGGGCCCGACAGGGCCCAGTAGAGCCCGACAGAGCCCGACAGAGCCCGACAGGGCCCGACAGGGCCCAGTAGAGCCCGACAGAGCCCGACAGAGCCCGACAGAGCCCAGTAGAGCCCAGTAGAGCCCGACAGAGCCCGACACAGCCCGACAGAGCCCGACAGAGCCCGACAGGGCCCGACAGAGCCCGACAGAGCCCGACAGAGCCCGACAGGGCCCAGTAGAGCCCGACAGGGCCCAGTAGAGCCCGACAGAGCCCGACAGAGCCCGACAGAGCCCGACAGGGACCGACAGAGCCCGACAGAGCCCGACAGGTCCCGACAGGGCCCGACAGAGCCCGACAGAGCCCGACAGAGCCCGACAGGGCCCAGTAGAGCCCGACAGAGCCCGACAGAGCCCGACAGAGCCCGACAGGGACCGACAGAGCCCGACAGAGCCCGACAGGTCCCGACAGGGCCCGACAGAGCCTGACAGGGCCCGACAGAGCCCGACAGAGCCCGACAGAGCCCGACAGGGCCCAGTAGAGCCCAGTAGAGCCCGACAGAGCCAAGTAGAGCCCGACAGAGCCCGACAGAGCCCGACAGAGCCCGACAGGGCCCGACAGAGCCCGACAGGGCCCAGTAGAGCCCGACAGAGCCCGACAAAGCCCGACAGAGCCCGACAGAGCCCAGTAGAGCCCGACAGAGCCCGACAGGGCCCGACAGGGCCCGACAGAGCCCGACAGAGCCCGACAGGGCCCGACAGGGCCCGACAGAGCCCAGTAGAGCCCGACAGAGCCCGACAGAGCCCGACAGGGCCCGACAGGGCCCAGTAGAGCCCGACAGAGCCCGACAGAGCCCGACAGAGCCCGACAGAGCCCGACAGGGCCCGACAGAGCCCGACAGAGCCCGACAGGGCCCGACAGGGCCCGACAGAGCCCGACAGGGCCCGACAGGGCACGACAGAGCCCGACAGGGCCCGACAGGGCCCAGTAGAGCCCGACAGAGCCCGACAGAGCCCGACAGAGCCCGACAGGGCCCGACAGGACCCAGTAGAGCCCGACAGAGCCCGACAGAGCCCGACAGAGCCCAGTAGAGCCCAGTAGAGCCCGATAGAGCCCGACACAGCCCGACAGAGCCCGACAGGGCCCGACAGAGCCCGACAGGGCCCGACAGAGCCCGACAGAGCCCGACAGAGCCCGACAGAGCCCGACAGGGCCCGACAGGGCCCGACAGATCCCAGTAGAGCCCGACAGAGCCCGACAGAGCCCGACAGGGCCCGACAGGGCCCGACAGATCCCAGTAGAGCCCGACAGAGCCCGACAGAGCCCGACAGAGCCCGACAGGGCCCGACAGGGCCCGACAGGGCCCAGTAGAGCCCGACAGAGCCCGACAGAGCCCGACAGAGCCCGACAGAGCCCGACAGGGCCCGACAGGGCCCAGAAGAGCCCGACAGAGCCCGACAGAGCCCGACAGAGCCCGACAGGGCCCGACAGAGCCCGACAGAGCCCGACAGGGCCCGACAGGGCCCGACAGAGCCCGACAGGGCCCGATAGAGCCAGACAGGGCCCGACAGAGCCCGACAGAGCCCGACAGGGCACAACAGAGCCCGACAGAGCCCGACAGGGCCCGACAGAGCCCTACAGAGCCCGACAGAGCCCGACAGGGCCCAGTAGAGCCCGACAGAGCCCAGTAGAGCCCAGTAGAGCCCGACAGAGCCCAGTAGAGCCCAGTAGAGCCCGACAGAGCCCGACAGAGCCCGACAGGGCCCGACAGAGCCCGACAGAGCCCGACAGGGCCCGACAGGGCCCGACAGGGCCCGACAGAGCCCGACAGGGCCCAGAAGAGCCCGACAGAACCCGACAGAACCCGACAGAGCCCGACAGGGCCCGACAGGGCCCGACAGAGCCCGACAGGGCCCGACAGGGCCCGACAGAGCCCAGTAGAGCCCGACAGAGCCCGACAGAGCCCGACAGAAACCTACAGAGCCCGACAGAGCCCAGCAGAGCCCAGTAGAGCCCGACAGAGCCCGACAGGGCCCGACAGAGCCCGACAGAGCCCGACAGAGCCCGACAGGGCCCGACAGGGCCCGACAGAGCCCGACAGAGCCCAGTAGAGCCCAGTAGAGCCCGACAGAGCCCGACAGAGCCCGACAGAGCCCGACAGGGCCCGACAGAGCCCGACAGAGCCCGACAGGGCCCGACAGGGCCCGACAGAGCCCGACAGGGCCCGACAGGGCCCAGTAGAGCCCGACAGAGCCCGACAGAGCCCGACAGGGCCCGACAGAGCCCGACAGGGCCCGACAGGGCCCGACAGATCCCAGTAGAGCCCGACAGAGCCCGACAGAGCCCGACAGGGCCCGACAGGGCCCGACAGATCCCAGTAGAGCCCGACAGAGCCCGACAGAGCCCGACAGAGCCCGACAGGGCCCGACAGGGCCCGACAGGGCCCAGTAGAGCCCGACAGAGCCCGACAGAGCCCGACAGAGCCCGACAGAGCCCGACAGGGCCCGACAGGGCCCAGAAGAGCCCGACAGAGCCCGACAGAGCCCGACAGAGCCCGACAGAACCCGACAGAGCCCGACAGAGCCCGACAGAGCCCGAAAGGGCCCGACAGGGCCCGACAGAGCCCGACAGGGCCCGATAGAGCGCGACAGAGCCCGACAGGGCCCAGTAGAGCCCGACAGAGCCCGACAGAGCCCGACAGAGCCCGACAGGGCCCGACAGAGCCCGACAGAGCCCGACAGAGCCCGACAGGGCCCAGTAGAGCCCGACAGAGCCCGACAGAGCCCGACAGGGCCCGACAGGGCCCGACAGAGCCCAGTAGAGCCCGACAGAGCCCGACAGAGCCCGACAGAGCCCAGTAGAGCCCGACAGAGCCCGACAGGGCCCGACAGGGCCCGACAGGGCCCAGTAGAGCCCGACAGAGCCCGACAGAGCACGACAGGGCCCGACAGGGCCCGACAAGGCCCAGTAGAGCCCGACAGAGCCCGACAGAGCCCGACAGGGCCCGACAGAGCCCGACAGGGCCCGACAGGGCACGACAGAGCCCGACAGGGCCCGACAGGGCCCAGTAGAGCCCGACAGAGCCCGACAGGGCCCGACAGGGCCCAGTAGAGCCCGACAGAGCCCGACAGAGCCCGACAGAGCCCAGTAGAGCCCAGTAGAGCCCGACAGAGCCCGACACAGCCCGAAAGAGCCCGACAGAGCCCGACAGGGCCCGACAGAGCCCGACAGAGCCCGACAGAGCCCGACAGGGCCCAGTAGAGCCCGACAGAGCCCGACAGAGCCCGACAGGGCCCGACAGGGACCGACAGAGCCCGACAGAGCCCGACAGGTCCCGACAGGGCCCGACAGGGCCCAGTAGAGCCCGACAGAGCCCGACAGAGCCCGACAGAGCCCGACAGGGCCCGACAGGGCCCAGTAGAGCCCGACAGAGCCCGACAGAGCCCGACAGAGCCCAGTAGAGCCCAGTAGAGCCCGACAGAGCCCGACAGAGCCCGACAGAGCCCGACAGGGACCGACAGAGCCCGACAGAGCCCGACAGAGCCCGACAGAGCCCGACAGAGCCCGACAGGGCCCGACAGAGCCCGACAGAGCCCGACAGGGCCCGACAGAGCCCGACAGAGCCCGACAGAGCCCGACAGGGCCCAGTAGAGCCCAGTAGAACCCGACAGAGCCCAGTAGAGCCCGACAGAGCCCGACAGAGCCCGACAGAGCCCGACAGGGCCCGACAGAGCCCGACAGAGCCCGACAGGGCCCGACAGAGCCCGACAGGGCCCAGTAGAGCCCGACAGAGCCCGACAAAGCCCGACAGAGCCCGACAGAGCCCAGTAGAGCCCGACAGAGCCCGACAGGGCCCGACAGGGCCCGACAGAGCCCGACAGAGCCCGACAGGGCCCGACAGGGCCCGACAGAGCCCAGTAGAGCCCGACAGAGCCCGACAGAGCCCGACAGAGCCCGACAGGGCCCGACAGGGCCCAGTAGAGCCCGACAGAGCCCGACAGAGCCCGACAGGGCCCGACAGGGCCCGACAGGGCCCGACAGGGCCCGACAGGGCACGACAGGGCCCGACAGGGCACGACAGAGCCCGACAGGGCCCGACAGAGCCCGACAGGGCCCGACAGGGCACGACAGAGCCCGACACAGCCCGACAGAGCCCGACAGAGCCCGACAGGGCCCGACAGAGCCCGACAGGGCCCGACAGAGCCCGACAGAGCCCGACAGAGACCGACAGGGCCCAGTAGAGCCCGACAGAGCCCGACAGAGCCCGACAGAGCCCGACAGGGACCGACAGAGCCCGACAGAGCCCGACAGGGCCCGACAGAGCCCGACAGAGCCCGACAGGACCCGACAGAGCCCAGTAGAGCCCGACAGAGCCCGACAGAGGCCGACAGGGCCCAGTAGAGCCCAGTAGAACCCGACAGAGCCCAATAGAGCCCGACAGAGCCCGACAGAGCCCGACAGAGCCCGACAGGGCCCGACAGAGCCCGACAGAGCCCGACAGGGCCCGACAGAGCCCGACAGGGCCCAGTAGAGCCCGACAGAGCCCGACAAAGCCCGACAGAGCCCGACAGAGCCCAGTAGAGCCCGACAGAGCCCGACAGGGCCCGACAGAGCCCGACAGGGCCCGACAGGGCCCGACAGAGCCCAGTAGAGCCCGACAGAGCCCGACAGAGCCCGACAGAACCCGACAGAGCCCGACAGAGCCCAGCAGAGCCCGACAGAGCCCATCAGGGCCCGACAGGGCCCAGTAGAGCCCGACAGAGCCCGACAAAGCCCGACAGAGCCCGACAGAGCCCAGTAGAGCCCGACAGAGCCCGACAGGGCCCGACAGAGCCCGACAGAGCCCGACAGAGCCCGACAGGGCCCGACAGGGCCCGACAGAGCCCGACAGAGCCCAGTAGAGCCCAGTAGAGCCCGACAGAGCCCGACAGAGCCCGACAGAGCCCGACAGGGCCCGATAGAGCCCGACAGAGCCCGACAGGGCCCGACAGGGCCCGACAGAGCCCGACAGGGCCCGACAGGGCCCAGTAGAGCCCGACAGAGCCCGACAGAGCCCGACAGGGCCCGACAGGTCCCGACAGGGCCCGACAGGGCCCAGTAGAGCCCGACAGAGCCCGACAGAGCCCGACAGAGCCCGACAGGGCCCGACAGGGCCCAGTAGAGCCCGACAGAGCCCGACAGAGCCCGACAGAGCCCAGTAGAGCCCAGTAGAGCCCGACAGAGCCCGACACAGCCCGACAGAGCCCGACAGGGCCCGACAGGGCCCGACAGGGCCCGACAGAGCCCGACAGAGCACGACAGGGCCCAGTAGAGCCCGACAGAGCCCGACAGAGCCCGACAGGGACCGACAGAGCCCGACAGAGCCCGACAGGTCCCGACAGGGCCCGACAGAGCCCGACAGAGCCCGACAGGGCCCGACAGAGCCCGACAGAGCCCGACAGAGCCCGACAGAGCCCGACAGGGCCCAGTAGAGCCCAGTAGAACCCGACAGAGCCCAGTAGAGCCCGACAGAGCCCGACAGAGCCCGACAGAGCCCGACAGGGCCCGACAGAGCCCGACAGAGCCCGACAGGGCCCGACAGAGCCCGACAGGGCCCAGTAGAGCCCGACAGAGCCCGACAAAGCCCGACAGGGCCCGACAGAGCCCGACAGAGCCCAGTAGAGCCCGACAGAGCCCGACAGGGCCCGACAGGGCCCGACAGAGCCCGACAGAGCCCGACAGGGCCCGACAGGGCCCGACAGAGCCCAGTAGAGCCCGACAGAGCCCGACAGAGCCCGACAGAGCCCGACAGAGCCCGACAGGGCCCGACAGGGCCCAGTAGAGCCCGACAGAGCCCGACAGAGCCCGACAGAGCCCGACAGGGCCCGACAGGGCCCGACAGAGCCCGACAGAGCCCGACAGGGCCCGACAGGGCCCGACAGAGCCCAGTAGAGCCCGACAGAGCCCGACAGAGCCCGACAGGGCCCGACAGGGCCCAGTAGAGCCCGACAGAGCCCGACAGAGCCCGACAGAGCCCGACAGAGCCCGACAGGGCCCGACAGAGCCCGACAGAGCCCGACAGGGCCCGACAGGGCCCGACAGAGCCCGACAGGGCCCGACAGGGCACGACAGAGCCCGACAGGGCCCGACACAGCCCAGTAGAGCCCAGTAGAGCCCGACAGAGCCCGACACAGCCCGACAGAGCCCGACAGAGCCCGACAGGGCCCGACAGAGCCCAACAGAGCCCGACAGAGCCCGACAGGGCCCAGTAGAGCCCGACAGAGCCCGACAGAGCCCGGACAGAGCCCGACAGGGACCGACAGAGCCCGACAGAGCCCGACAGGTCCCGACAGGGCCCGACAGAGCCCGACAGGGCCCGACAGAGCCCGACAGAGCCCGACAGAGCCCGACAGAGCCCGACAGGGCCCAGTAGAGGCCAGTAGAACCCGACAGAGCCCAGTAGAGCCCGACAGAGCCCGACAGAGCCCGACAGAGCCCGACAGGGCCCGACAGAGCCCGACAGAGCCCGACAGGGCCCGACAGAGCCCGACAGGGCCCAGTAGAGCCCGACAGAGCCTGACAAAGCCCGACAGAGCCCGACAGAGCCCAGTAGAGCCCGACAGAGCCCGACAGGGCCCGACAGGGCCCGACAGAGCCCGACAGAGCCCGACAGGGCCCGACAGGGCCCGACAGGGCCCAGTAGAGCCCGACAGAGCCCGACAGAGCCCGACAGAGCCCGACAGGGCCCGACAGGGCCCAGTAGAGCCCGACAGAGCCCGACAGAGCCCGACAGAGCCCGACAGGGCCCGACAGAGCCCGACAGAGCCCGACAGGGCCCGACAGGGCCCGACAGAGCCCGACAGGGCCCGACAGAGCCCGACAGGGCCCGACAGGGCACGACAGAGCCCGACAGGGCCCGACAGGGCACGACAGAGCCCGACACAGCCCGACAGAGCCGACAGAGCCCGACAGGGCCCGACAGAGCCCGACAGAGCCCGACAGAGCCCGACAGGGCCCGACAGAGCCCGACAGAGCCCGACAGAGCCCGACAGGTCCCGACAGAGCCCGACAGGGCCCAGTAGAGCCCGACAGGTCCCGACAAAGCCCGACAGAGCCCGACAGAGCCCAGTAGAGCCCGACAGAGCCCGACAGGGCCCGACAGAGCCCGACAGAGCCCAGTAGAGCCCGACAGAGCCCGACAGAGCCCGACAGAACCCGACAGAGCCCGACAGAGCCCAGCAGAGCCCGACAGAGCCCATCAGGGCCCGACAGGGCCCAGTAGAGCCCGACAGAGCCCGACAAAGCCCGACAGAGCCCGACAGAGCCCGACAGGGCCCGACAGGGCCCGACAGAGCCCGACAGAGCCCAGTAGAGCCCAGTAGAGCCCGACAGAGCCCGACAGAGCCCGACAGAGCCCGACAGGGCCCGACAGAGCCCGACAGAGCCCGACAGGGCCCGACAGGGCCCGACAGAGCCCGACAGGGCCCGACAGGGCCCAGTAGAGCCCGACAGAGCCCGACAGAGCCCGACAGGGCCCGACAGGGACCGACAGGGACCGACAGAGCCCGACAGAGCCCGACAGGTCCCGACAGGGCCCGACAGGGCCCAGTATAGCCGGACAGAGCCCGACAGAGCCCGACAGAGCCCGACAGGCCCGACAGGGCCCAGTAGAGCCCGACAGAGCCCGACAGAGCCCGACAGAGCCCGACAGAGCCCAGTAGAGCCCAGTAGAGCCCGACAGAGCCCGACACAGCCCGACAGAGCCCGACAGGGCCCGACAGGGCCCGACAGGGCCCGACAGAGCCCGACAGAGCCCGACAGGGCCCAGTAGAGCCCGACAGAGCCCGACAGAGCCCGACAGGGACCGACAGAGCCCGACAGAGCCCGACAGGTCCCGACAGGGCCTGACAGAGCCCGACAGAGCCCGACAGGGCCCGACAGAGCCCGACAGAGCCCGACAGAGCCCGACAGGGCCCAGTAGAGCCCAGTAGAACCCGACAGAGCCCAGTAGAGCCCGACAGAGCCCGACAGAGCCCGACAGAGCCCGACAGGGCCCGACAGAGCCCGACAGAGCCCGACAGGGCCCGACAGAGCCCGACAGGGCCCAGTAGAGCCCGACAGAGCCCGACAAAGCCCGACAGAGCCCGACAGAGCCCAGTAGAGCCCGACAGAGCCCGACAGGGCCCGACAGGGCCCGACAGAGCCCGACAGAGCCCGACAGGGCCCGACAGGGCCCGACAGAGCCCAGTAGAGCCCGACAGAGCCCGACAGAGCCCGACAGAGCCCGACAGGGCCCGACAGAGCCCGACAGAGCCCGACAGAACCCGACAGAGCCCGACAGAGCCCGACAGAGCCCGACAGGGCCCGACAGGGCCCGACAGAGCCCGACAGGGCCCGACAGGGCCCGACAGAGCCCAGTAGAGCCCGACAGAGCCCGACAGAGCCCGACAGAGCCCGACAGGGCCCGACAGGGCCCAGTAGAGCCCGACAGAGCCCGACAGAGCCCGACAGAGCCCGACAGGGCCCGACAGAGCCCGACAGAGCCCGACAGGGCCCGACAGGGCCCGACAGAGCCCGACAGGGCCCGACAGGGCACGACAGAGCCCGACAGGGCCCGACAGGGCCCAGTAGAGCCCGACAGAGCCCGACAGAGCCCGACAGAGCCCGACAGGGCCCGACAGGACCCAGTAGAGCCCGACAGAGCCCGACAGGGCACAACAGAGCCCAGTAGAGCCCAGTAGAGCCCGACAGAGCCCGACACAGCCCGACAGATCCCGACAGAGCCCAGTAGAGCCCAGTAGAGCCCGACAGAGCCCGACACAGCCCGACAGAGCCCGACAGAGCCCGACAGGGCCCGACAGAGCCCGACAGAGCCCGACAGAGCCCGACAGGGCCCAGTAGAGCCCGACAGAGCCCGACAGAGCCCGACAGATCCCGACAGGGACCGACAGAGCCCGACAGAGCCCGACAGGTCCCGACAGGGCCCGACAGGGCCCAGTAGAGCCCGACAGAGCCCGACAGAGCCCGACAGGGCCCGACAGGGCCCAGTAGAGCCCGACAGAGCCCGACAGAGCCCGACAGAGCCCAGTAGAGCCCAGTAGAGCCCGACAGAACCTGACACAGCCCGACAGAGCCCGACAGAGCCCGACAGGGCCCGACAGAGCCCGACAGAGCCCGACAGAGCCCGACAGGGCCCAGTAGAGCCCGACAGAGCCCGACAGAGCCCGACAGAGCCCGACAGGGACCGACAGAGCCCGACAGAGCCCGACAGGTCCCGACAGGGCCCGACAGAGCCCGACAGAGCCCGACAGGGCCCGACAGAGCCCGACAGAGCCCGACAGAGCCCGACAGAGCCCGACAGGGCCCAGTAGAGCCCAGTAGAACCCGACAGAGCCAAGTAGAGCCCGACAGAGCCCGACAGAGCCCGACAGAGCCCGACAGGGCCCGACAGAGCCCGACAGAGCCCGACAGGGCCCGACAGAGCCCGACAGAGCCCGACAGAGCCCGACAGGGCCCAGTAGAGCCCGACAGAGCCCGACAAAGCCCGACAGAGCCCGACAGAGCCCAGTAGAGCCCGACAGAGCCCGACAGGGCCCGACAGGGCCCGACAGAGCCCGACAGAGCCCGACAGGGCCCGACAGGGCCCGACAGAGCCCAGTAGAGCCCGACAGAGCCCGACAGAGCCCGACAGAGCCCGACAGGGCCCGACACGGCCCAGTAGAGCCCGACAGAGCCCGACAGAGCCCGACAGAGCCCGACAGGGCCCGACAGAGCCCGACAGAGCCCGACAGGGCCCGACAGGGCCCGACAGAGCCCGACAGGGCCCGACAGGGCACGACAGAGCCCGACAGGGCCCGACAGGGCCCAGTAGAGCCCGACAGAGCCCGACAGAGCCCGACAGAGCCCGACAGGGCCCGACAGGACCCAGTAGAGCCCGAAAGAGCCCGACAGAGCCCGACAGAGCCCAGTAGAGCCCAGTAGAGCCCGATAGAGCCCGACACAGCCCGACAGAGCCCGACAGAGCCCGACAGAGCCCGACAGGGCCCGACAGAGCCCGACAGAGCCCGACAGGGCCCGACAGGGCCCGACAGAGCCCGACAGGGCCCGATAGAGCCCGACAGGGCCCGACAGAGCCCGACAGAGCCCGACAGGGCACAACAGAGCCCGACAGAGCCCGACAGGGCCCGACAGAGCCCTACAGAGCCCTACAGAGCCCGACAGAGCCCGACAGGGCCCAGTAGAGCCCGACAGAGCCCAGTAGAGCCCAGTAGAGCCCGACAGAGCCCAGTAGAGCCCAGTAGAGCCCGACAGAGCCCGACAGAGCCCGACAGAGCCCGACAGAGCCCGACAGGGCCCGACAGAGCCCGACAGAGCCCGACAGAGCCCGACAGGGCCCGACAGAGCCCGACAGGGCCCGAGAGGGCCCAGAAGAGCCCGACAGAACCCGACAGAACCCGACAGAGCCCGACAGGGCCCGACAGGGCCCGACAGAGCCCGACAGGGCCCGACAGGGCCCGACAGAGCCCAGTAGAGCCCGACAGAGCCCGACAGAGCCCGACAGAAACCTACAGAGCCCGACAGAGCCCAGCAGAGCCCAGTAGAGCCCGACAGAGCCCGACAGAGCCCGACAGGGCCCGACAGAGCCCGACAGAGCCCGACAGAGCCCGACAGAGCCCGACAGGGCCCGACAGGGCCCGACAGGGCCCGACAGAGCCCGACAGAGCCCAGTAGAGCCCAGTAGAGCCCGACAGAGCCCGACAGAGCCCGACAGAGCCCGACAGGGCCCGACAGGGCCCAGTAGAGCCCGACAGAGCCCGACAGAGCCCGACAGGGCCCGACAGGGCCCGACAGATCCCAGTAGAGCCCGACAGAGCCCGACAGAGCCCGACAGGGCCCGACAGGGCCCGACAGATCCCAGTAGAGCCCGACAGAGCCCGACAGAGCCCGACAGAGCCCGACAGGGCCCGACAGGGCCCGACAGGGCCCAGTAGAGCCCGACAGAGCCCGACAGAGCCCGACAGAGCCCGACAGAGCCCGACAGGGCCCGACAGGGCCCAGAAGAGCCCGACAGAGCCCGACAGAGCCCGACAGAGCCCGAAAGGGCCCGACAGGGCCCGACAGAGCCCGACAGGGCCCGATAGAGCGCGACAGAGCCCGACAGGGCCCAGTAGAGCCCGACAGAGCCCGACAGAGCCCGACAGGGCCCGACAGAGCCCGACAGAACCCGACAGAGCCCGACAGGGCCCAGTAGAGCCCGACAGAGCCCGACAGAGCCCGACAGAGCCCGACAGAGCCCGACAGGGCCCGACAGGGCCCGACAGGGCCCGACAGAGCCCGACAGAGGCCAACAGAGCCCGACAGGGCCCGACAGGGCCCGACAGGGCCCAGTAGAGCCCGACAGAGCCCGACAGAGCCCGACAGAGCCCGACAGGGCCCGACAGGGCCGACAGGGCCCAGTAGAGCCCGACAGAGCCCGACAGAGCCCGACAGGGCCCGACAGGGCACGACAGAGCCCGACAGGGCCCGACAGGGCCCAGTAGAGCCCGACAGAGCCCGACAGGGCCCGACAGGACCCAGTAGAGCCCGACAGAGCCCGACAGAGCCCGACAGAGCCCAGTAGAGCCCAGTAGAGCCCGACAGAGCCCGACACAGCCCGACAGAGCCCGACAGAGCCCGACAGGGCCCGACAGAGCCCGACAGAGCCCGACAGAGCCCGACAGGGCCCAGTAGAGCCCGACAGAGCCCGACAGAGCCCGACAGGGCCCGACAGGGACCGACAGAGCCCGACAGAGCCCGACAGGTCCCGACAGGGCCCGACAGGGCCCAGTAGAGCCCGACAGAGCCCGACAGAGCCCGACAGAGCCCGACAGGGCCCGACAGGGCCCAGTAGAGCCCGACAGAGCCCGACAGAGCCCGACAGAGCCCAGTAGAGCCCAGTAGAGCCCGACAGAGCCCGACACAGCCCGACAGAGCCCGACAGAGCCCGACAGGGCCCGACAGAGCCCGACAGAGCCCGACAGAGCCCGACAGGGCCCAGTAGAGCCCGACAGAGCCCGACAGAGCCCGACAGAGCCCGACAGAGCCCGACAGGGACCGACAGAGCCCGACAGAGCCCGACAGGTCCCGACAGGGCCCGACAGAGCCCGACAGAGCCCGACAGAGCCCGACAGAGCCCGACAGGGCCCAGTAGAGCCCAGTAGAACCCGACAGAGCCCAGTAGAGCCCGACAGAGCCCGACAGAGCCCGACAGAGCCCGACAGGGCCCGACAGAGCCCGACAGAGCCCGACAGGGCCCGACAGAGCCCGACAGGGCCCAGTAGAGCCCGACAGAGCCCGACAAAGCCCGACAGAGCCCGACAGAGCCCAGTAGAGCCCGACAGAGCCCGACAGGGCCCGACAGGGCCCGACAGAGCCCGACAGAGCCCGACAGGGCCCGACAGGGCCCGACAGAGCCCAGAAGAGCCCGACAGAACCCGACAGAACCCGACAGAGCCCGACAGGGCCCGACAGGGCCCGACAGAGCCCGACAGGGCCCGACAGGGCCCGACAGAGCCCAGTAGAGCCCGACAGAGCCCGACAGAGCCCGACAGAGCCCGACAGAAACCTACAGAGCCCGACAGAGCCCAGCAGAGCCCAGTAGAGCCCGACAGAGCCCGACAGGGCCCGACAGAGCCCGACAGGCCCGACAGAGCCCGACAGAGCCCGACAGGGCCCGACAGGGCCCGACAGAGCCCGACAGAGCCCCCAGTAGAGCCCAGTAGAGCCCCGACAGAGCCCGACAGAGCCCGACAGAGCCCGACAGGGCCCGACAGGGCCCGACAGAGCCCCGACAGAGCCGACAGGCCCGACAGGGCCCAGTAGAGCCCGACAGAGCCCGACAGAGCCCGACAGGGCCCGACAGAGCCCGACAGGGCCCCGACAGGGCCCGACAGATCCCCAGTAGAGCCCGACAGAGCCCGACAGAGCCCGACAGGGCCCGACAGGGCCCGACAGATCCCAGTAGAGCCCGACAGAGCCCGACAGAGCCCGACAGAGCCCGACAGGGCCCGACAGGGCCCGACAGGGCCCAGTAGAGCCCGACAGAGCCCGACAGAGCCCGACAGAGCCCGACAGAGCCCGACAGGGCCCGACAGGGCCCAGAAGAGGCCCGACAGAGCCCGACAGAGCCCGACAGAGCCCGACAGAGCCCGAAAGGGCCCGACAGGCCCGACAGAGCCCGACAGGCCCGATAGAGCGCGACAGAGCCCGACAGGGCCCAGTAGAGCCCGACAGAGCCCGACAGAGCCCGACAGAGCCCGACAGGGCCCGACAGGGCCCGACAGAGCCCGACAGAGCCCGACAGGGCCCAGTAGAGCCCGACAGAGCCCGACAGAGCCCGACAGAGCCCAGTAGAGCCCGACAGAGCCCGACAGGCCCGACAGGGCCCGACAGAGCCCGACAGAGCCCGACAGGGCCCGACAGGGCCCGACAGGGCCCAGTAGAGCCCGACAGAGCCCGACAGAGCCCGACAGAGCCCGACAGGGCCCGACAGGGCCCGACAGGGCCCAGTAGAGCCCGACAGAGCCCGACAGAGCCCGACAGGGCCCGACAGAGCCCGACAGGGCCCGACAGGGCACGACAGAGCCCGACAGGGCCCGACAGGGCCCGACAGGGCCCAGTAGAGCCCGACAGAGCCCGACAGGGCCCGACAGGACCCAGTAGAGCCCGACAGAGCCCGACAGAGCCCGACAGAGCCCAGTAGAGCCCAGTAGAGCCCGACAGAGCCCGACACAGCCCGACAGAGCCCGACAGAGCCCGACAGGGCCCGACAGAGCCCGACAGAGCCCGACAGAGCCCGACAGGGCCCAGTAGAGCCCGACAGAGCCCGACAGAGCCCGACAGGGCCCGACAGGGACCGACAGAGCCCGACAGAGCCCGACAGGTCCCGACAGGGCCCGACAGGGCCCAGTAGAGGCCCGACAGAGCCCGACAGAGCCCGACAGAGCCCGACAGGGCCCGACAGGGCCCAGTAGAGCCCGACAGAGCCCGACAGAGCCCGACAGAGCCCAGTAGAGCCCAGTAGAGCCCGACAGAGCCCGACACAGCCCGACAGAGCCGACAGAGCCCGACAGGGCCCGACAGAGCCCGACAGAGCCCGACAGAGCCCGACAGGGCCCAGTAGAGCCCGACAGAGCCCGACAGAGCCCGACAGAGCCCGACAGGGACCGACAGAGCCCGACAGAGCCCGACAGAGCCCGACAGGTCCCGACAGGGCCCGACAGAGCCCGACAGAGCCCGACAGGGCCCGACAGAGCCCGACAGAGCCCGACAGAGCCCGACAGAGCCCGACAGGGCCCAGTAGAGCCAGTAGAACCCGACAGAGCCCAGTAGAGCCCGACAGAGCCCGACAGAGCCCGACAGAGCCCGACAGGGCCCGACAGGGCCCGATAGAGCCCGACAGGGCCCGACAGAGCCCGACAGTGCCCAGTAGAGCCCGACAGAGACCGACAAAGCCCGACAGAGCCCGACAAAGCCCGACAGAGCCCGACAGAGCCCAGTAGAGCCCGACAGAGCCCGACAGGGCCCGACAGGGCCCGACAGAGCCCGACAGAGCCCGACAGGGCCCGACAGGGCCCGACAGAGCCAGTAGAGCCCGACAGAGCCCGACAGAGCCCGACAGAGCCCGACAGGGCCCGACAGGGCCCGACAGGGCCCAGTAGAGCCCGACAGAGCCCGACAGAGCCCGACAGAGCCCGACAGGGCCCGACAGAGTCCGACAGAGCCCGACAGGGCCCGACAGGGCCCGACAGAGCCCGACAGGGCCCGACAGAGCCCGACAGGGCCCGACAGAGCCCGACAGGGCCCGACAGGGCACGACAGAGCCCGACAGGGCCCGACAGAGCCCGACAGGGCCCGACAGGGCACGACAGAGCCCGACACAGCCCGACAGAGCCCGACAGAAGCCCGACAGGGCCCGACAGAGCCCGCAGAGGGCCGACAGAGACCGACAGGGCCCAGTAGAGCCCGACAGAGCCCGACAGAGCCCGACAGAGCCCGACAGGGACCGACAGAGCCCGACAGAGCCCGACAGGGCCCGACAGAGCCCGACAGAGCCCGACAGGACCCGACAGAGCCCAGTAGAGCCCGACAGAGCCCGAGAGAGCCCGACAGGGCCCAGTAGAGCCCAGTAGAACCCGACAGAGCCCAATAGAGCCCGACACAGCCCGACAGAGCCCGACAGAGCCCGACAGGGCCCGACAGAGCCCGACAGAGCCCGACAGGGCCCGACAGAGCCCGACAGGGCCCAGTAGAGCCCGACAGAGCCCGGACAAAGCCCGACAGAGCCCGACAGAGCCCAGTAGAGCCCGACAGAGCCCGACAGGGCCCGACAGAGCCCGACAGAGCCCAGTAGAGCCCGACAGAGACCGTCAGGGCCCGACAGGGCCCGACAGAGCCCGACAGGGCCCGACAGAGCCCAGTAGAGCCCGACAGAGCCCGACAGAGCCCGACAGAACCCGACAGAGCCCGACAGAGCCCAGCAGAGCCCGACAGAGCCCATCAGGGCCCGACAGGGCCCAGTAGAGCCCGACAGAGCCCGACAAAGGCCCGACAGAGCCCGACAGAGCCCAGTAGAGCCCGACAGAGCCCGGACAGGGCCCGACAGAGCCCGACAGAGCCCGACAGAGCCCGACAGAGCCCGACAGGGCCCGACAGGCCCGACAGAGCCCGACAGAGCCCAGTAGAGCCCAGTAGAGCCCGACAGAGCCCGACAGAGCCCGACAGAGCCCGACAGGGCCCGACAGAGCCCGACAGAGCCCGACAGGGCCCGACAGGGCCCGACAGAGCCCGACAGGGCCCGACAGGGATCAGTAGAGCCCGACAGAGCCCGACAGAGCCCGACAGGGCCCGACAGGGACCGACAGAGCCCGACAGAGCCCGACAGGTCCCGACAGGGCCCGACAGGGCCCAGTAGAGCCCGACAGAGCCCGACAGAGCCCGACAGAGCCCGACAGGGCCCGACAGGGCCCAGTAGAGCCCGACAGAGCCCGACAGAGCCCGACAGAGCCCCAGTAGAGCCCAGTAGAGCCCGACAGAGCCCGACACAGCCCGACAGAGCCCGACAGGGCCCGACAGGGCCCGACAGGGCCCGACAGAGCCCGACAGAGCCCGACAGGGCCCAGTAGAGCCCGACAGAGCCCGACAGAGCCCGACAGGGACCGACAGAGCCCGACAGAGCCCGACAGGTCCCGACAGGGCCCGACAGAGCCCGACAGAGCCCGACAGAGCCCGAAAGGGCCCGACAGAGCCCGACAGAGCCCGACAGAGCCCGACAGGGCCCAGTAGAGCCCAGTAGAACCCGACAGAGCCCAGTAGAGCCCGACAGAGCCCCGACAGAGCCCGACAGAGCCCGACAGGGCCCGACAGAGCCCGACAGAGCCCGACAGGGCCCGACAGAGCCCGACAGGGCCCAGTAGAGCCCGACAGAGCCCGACAAAGCCCGACAGAGCCCGACAGAGCCCAGTAGAGCCCGACAGAGCCCGGACAGGGCCCGACAGGGCCCAACAGAGCCCGACAGAGCCCGACAGGGCCCGACAGGGCCCGACAGAGCCCAGTAGAGCCCGACAGAGCCCGACAGAGCCCGACAGAGCCCGACAGGGCCCGACAGGGCCCGACAGAGCCCGACAGGGCCGGACAGGGCCCGACAGAGCCCGACAGGGCCTGACAGAGCCCGACAGGGCCCGACAGGGCACGACAGAGCCCGACAGGGCCCGACAGAGCCCGACAGGGCCCGACAGGGCACGACAGAGCCCGACACAGCCCGACAGAGCCCGACAGAGACCGACAGGGCCCAGTAGAGCCCGACAGAGCCCGACAGAGCCCGACAGAGCCCGACAGGGACCGACAGAGCCCGACAGAGCCCGACAGGGCCCGACAGAGCCCGACAGGGCCCAGTAGAGCCCGACAGAGCCCGACAAAGCCCGACAGAGCCCGACAGAGCCAGTAGAGCCCGACAGAGCCCGACAGGGCCCGACAGAGCCCGACAGAGCCCAGTAGAGCCCGACAGAGACCGTCAGGGCCCGACAGGGCCCGACAGAGCCCGACAGGGCCCGACAGGGCCCGACAGAGCCCAGTAGAGCCCGACAGAGCCCGACAGAGCCCGACAGAACCCGACAGAGCCCGACAGAGCCCAGCAGAGCCCGACAGAGCCCATCAGGGCCCGACAGGGCCCAGTAGAGCCCGACAGAGCCCGACAAAGCCCGACAGCGCCCGACAGAGCCCAGTAGGGCCCGACAGAGCCCGACAGGGCCCGACAGAGCCCGACAGAGCCCGACAGAGCCCGACAGAGCCCGACAGGGCCCGACAGGGCCCAGTAGAGCCCGACAGAGCCCGACAGAGCCCGACAGGGCCCGACAGAGCCCGACAGGGCCCGACAGGGCCCGACAGATCCCAGTAGAGCCCGACAGAGCCCGACAGAGCCCGACAGGGCCCGACAGGGCCCGACAGATCCCAGTAGAGCCCGACAGAGCCCGACAGAGCCCGACAGAGCCCGACAGGGCCCGACAGGGCCCGACAGGGCCCAGTAGAGCCCGACAGAGCCCGACAGAGCCCGACAGAGCCCGACAGAGCCCGACAGGGCCCGACAGGGCCCAGAAGAGCCCGACAGAGCCCGACAGAGCCCGACAGAGCCCGAAAGGGCCCGACAGGGCCCGACAGAGCCCGACAGGGCCCGATAGAGCGCGACAGAGCCCGACAGGGCCCAGTAGAGCCCGACAGAGCCCGACAGAGCCCGACAGAGCCCGACAGGGCCCGACAGGGCCCGACAGAGCCCGACAGAGCCCGACAGGGCCCAGTAGAGCCCGACAGAGCCCGACAGAGCCCGACAGAGCCCAGTAGAGCCCGACAGAGCCCGACAGGGCCCGACAGGGCCCGACAGAGCCCGACAGAGCCCGACAGGGCCCAGTAGAGCCCGACAGAGCCCGACAGAGCCCGACAGAGCCCAGTAGAGCCCGACAGAGCCCGACAGAGCCCGACAGGGCCCGACAGGGCCCGACAGGGCCCAGTAGAGCCCGACAGAGCCCGACAGAGCCCGACAGAGCCCGACAGGGCCCGACAGGGCCCGACAGGGCCCAGTAGAGCCCGACAGAGCCCGACAGAGCCCGACAGGGCCCGACAGAGCCCGACAGGGCCCGACAGGGCACGACAGAGCCCGACAGGGCCCGACAGGGCCCGACAGGGCCCAGTAGAGCCCGACAGAGCCCGACAGGGCCCGACAGGACCCAGTAGAGCCCGACAGAGCCCGACAGAGCCCGACAGAGCCCAGTAGAGCCCAGTAGAGCCCGACAGAGCCCGACACAGCCCGACAGAGCCCGACAGAGCCCGACAGGGCCCGACAGAGCCCGACAGAGCCCGACAGAGCCCGACAGGGCCCAGTAGAGCCCGACAGAGCCCGACAGAGCCCGACAGGGCCCGACAGGGACCGACAGAGCCCGACAGAGCCCGACAGGTCCCGACAGGGCCCGACAGGGCCCAGTAGAGCCCGACAGAGCCCGACAGAGCCCGACAGAGCCCGACAGGGCCCGACAGGGCCCAGTAGAGCCCGACAGAGCCCGACAGAGCCCGACAGAGCCCAGTAGAGCCCAGTAGAACCCGACAGAGCCCAATAGAGCCCGACACAGCCCGACAGAGCCCGACAGAGCCCGACAGGGCCCGACAGAGCCCGACAGAGCCCGACAGGGCCCGACAGAGCCCGACAGGGCCCAGTAGAGCCCGACAGAACCCGACAAAGCCCGACAGAGCCCGACAGAGCCCAGTAGAGCCCGACAGAGCCCGACAGGGCCCGACAGAGCCCGACAGAGCCCAGTAGAGCCCGACAGAGACCGTCAGGGCCCGACAGGGCCCGACAGAGCCCGACAGGGCCCGACAGAGCCCAGTAGAGCCCGACAGAGCCCGACAGAGCCCGACAGAACCCGACAGAGCCCGACAGAGCCCAGCAGAGCCCGACAGAGCCCATCAGGGCCCGACAGGGCCCAGTAGAGCCCGACAGAGCCCGACAAAGCCCGACAGAGCCCGACAGAGCCCAGTAGAGCCCGACAGAGCCCGACAGGGCCCGACAGAGCCCGACAGAGCCCGACAGAGCCCGACAGAGCCCGACAGGGCCCGACAGGGCCCGACAGAGCCCGACAGAGCCCAGTAGAGCCCAGTAGAGCCCGACAGAGCCCGACAGAGCCCGACAGAGCCCGACAGGGCCCGACAGAGCCCGACAGAGCCCGACAGGGCCCGACAGGGCCCGACAGAGCCCGACAGGGCCCGACAGGGATCAGTAGAGCCCGACAGAGCCCGACAGAGCCCGACAGGGCCCGACAGGGACCGACAGAGCCCGACAGAGCCCGACAGGTCCCGACAGGGCCCGACAGGGCCCAGTAGAGCCCGACAGAGCCCGACAGAGCCCGACAGAGCCCGACAGGGCCCGACAGGGCCCAGTAGAGCCCGACAGAGCCCGACAGAGCCCGACAGAGCCCAGTAGAGCCCAGTAGAGCCCGACAGAGCCCGACACAGCCCGACAGAGCCCGACAGGGCCCGACAGGGCCCGACAGGGCCCGACAGAGCCCGACAGAGCCCGACAGGGCCCAGTAGAGCCCGACAGAGCCCGACAGAGCCCGACAGGGACCGACAGAGCCCGACAGAGCCCGACAGGTCCCGACAGGGCCCGACAGAGCCCGACAGAGCCCGACAGAGCCCGAAAGGGCCCGACAGAGCCCGACAGAGCCCGACAGAGCCCGACAGGGCCCAGTAGAGCCCAGTAGAACCCGACAGAGCCCAGTAGAGCCCGACAGAGCCCGACAGAGCCCGACAGAGCCCGACAGGGCCCGACAGAGCCCGACAGAGCCCGACAGGGCCCGACAGAGCCCGACAGGGCCCAGTAGAGCCCGACAGAGCCCGACAAAGCCCGACAGAGCCCGACAGAGCCCAGTAGAGCCCGACAGAGCCCGACAGGGCCCGACAGGGCCCAACAGAGCCCGACAGAGCCCGACAGGGCCCGACAGGGCCCGACAGAGCCCAGTAGAGCCCGACAGAGCCCGACAGAGCCCGACAGAGCCCGACAGGGCCCGACAGGGCCCGACAGAGCCCGACAGGGCCCGACAGGGCCCGACAGAGCCCGACAGGGCCTGACAGAGCCCGACAGGGCCCGACAGGGCACGACAGAGCCCGACAGGGCCCGACAGAGCCCGACAGGGCCCGACAGGGCACGACAGAGCCCGACACAGCCCGACAGAGCCCGACAGAGACCGACAGGGCCCAGTAGAGCCCGACAGAGCCCGACAGAGCCCGACAGAGCCCGACAGGGACCGACAGAGCCCGACAGAGCCCGACAGGGCCCGACAGAGCCCGACAGGGCCCAGTAGAGCCCGACAGAGCCCGACAAAGCCCGACAGAGCCCGACAGAGCCCAGTAGAGCCCGACAGAGCCCGACAGGGCCCGACAGAGCCCGACAGAGCCCAGTAGAGCCCGACAGAGACCGTCAGGGCCCGACAGGGCCCGACAGAGCCCGACAGGGCCCGACAGGGCCCGACAGAGCCCAGTAGAGCCCGACAGAGCCCGACAGAGCCCGACAGAACCCGACAGAGCCCGACAGAGCCCAGCAGAGCCCGACAGAGCCCATCAGGGCCCGACAGGGCCCAGTAGAGCCCGACAGAGCCCGACAAAGCCCGACAGCGCCCGACAGAGCCCAGTAGGGCCCGACAGAGCCCGACAGGGCCCGACAGAGCCCGACAGAGCCCGACAGAGCCCGACAGGGCCCGACAGGGCCCGACAGAGCCCGACAGAGCCCAGTAGAGCCCAGTAGAGCCCGACAGAGCCCGACAGAGCCCGACAGGGCCCGACAGAGCCCGACAGAGCCCGACAGGGCCCGACAGGGCCCGACAGGGCCCAGTAGAGCCCGACAGAGCCCGACAGAGCCCGACAGGGCCCGACAGGGCCCGACAGATCCCAGTAGAGCCCGACAGAGCCCGACAGAGCCCGACAGGGCCCGACAGGGCCCGACAGATCCCAGTAGAGCCCGACAGAGCCCGACAGAGCCCGACAGAGCCCGACAGGGCCCGACAGGTCCCGACAGGGCCCAGTAGAGCCCGACAGAGCCCGACAGAGCCCGACAGAGCCCGACAGAGCCCGACAGGGCCCGACAGGGCCCAGAAGAGCCCGACAGAGCCCGACAGAGCCCGACAGAGCCCGACAGAACCCGACAGAGCCCGACAGAGCCCGACAGAGCCCGAAAGGGCCCAACAGGGCCCGACAGAGCCCGACAGGGCCCGATAGAGCCCGACAGAGCCCGACAGGGCCCAGTAGAGCCCGACAGAGCCCGACAGAGCCCGACAGAGCCCGACAGGGCCCGACAGAGCCCGACAGAGCCCGACAGAGCCCGACAGAGCCCGACAGAGCCCGACAGGGACCGACAGAGCCCGACAGAGCCCGACAGGGCCCGACAGAGCCCGACAGAGCCCGACAGGACCTGACAGAGCCCAGTAGAGCCCGACAGAGCCCGACAGAGCCCGACAGGGCCCAGTAGAGCCCAGTAGAACCCGACAGAGCCCAATAGAGCCCGACAGAGCCCGACAGAGCCCGACAGAGCCCGACAGGGCCCGACAGAGCCCGACAGAGCCCGACAGGGCCCGACAGAGCCCGACAGGGCCCAGTAGAGCCCGACAGAGCCCGACAAAGCCCGACAGAGCCCAACAGAGCCCAGTAGAGCCCGACAGAGCCCGACAGGGCCCGACAGAGCCCGACAGAGCCCAGTAGAGCCCGACAGAGACCGTCAGGGCCCGACAGGGCCCGACAGAGCCCGACAGGGCCCGACAGGGCCCGACAGAGCCCAGTAGAGCCCGACAGAGCCCGACAGAGCCCGACAGAACCTGACAGAGCCCGACAGAGCCCAGCAGAGCCCGACAGAGCCCATCAGGGCCCGACAGGGCCCAGTAGAGCCCGACAGAGCCCGACAAAGCCCGACAGAGCCCGACAGAGCCCAGTAGAGCCCGACAGAGCCCGACAGGGCCCGACAGAGCCCGACAGAGCCCGACAGAGCCCGACAGAGCCCGACAGGGCCCGACAGGGCCCGACAGAGCCCGACAGAGCCCAGTAGAGCCCAGTAGAGACCGACAGAGCCCGACAGAGCCCGACAGAGCCCGACAGGGCCCGACAGAGCCCGACAGAGCCCGACAGGGCCCGACAGGGCCCGACAGAGCCCGACAGGGCCCGACAGGGCCCAGTAGAGCCCGACAGAGCCCGACAGAGCCCGACAGGGCCCGACAGGGCCCGACAGGGCCCGACAGGGCCCGACAGATCCCAGTAGAGCCCGACAGAGCCCGACAGAACCCGACAGGGCCCGACAGGGCCCGACAGATCCCAGTAGAGCCCGACAGAGCCCGACAGAGCCCGACAGAGCCCGACAGGGCCCGACAGGTCCCGACAGGGCCCAGTAGAGCCCGACAGAGCCCGACAGAGCCCGACAGAGCCCGACAGAGCCCGACAGAGCCCGACAGGGCCCAGAAGAGCCCGACAGAGCCCGACAGAGCCCGACAGAGCCCGACAGAACCCGACAGAGCCCGACAGAGCCCGACAGAGCCCGAAAGGGCCCGACAGGGCCCGACAGAGCCCGACAGGGCCCGATAGAGCCCGACAGAGCCCGACAGGGCGCAGTAGAGCCCGACAGAGCCCGACAGAGCCCGACAGAGCCCGACAGGGCCCGACAGAGCCCGACAGAGCCCGACAGAGCCCGACAGGGCCCAGTAGAGCCCGACAGAGCCCGACAGAGCCCGACAGGGCCCGACAGGGCCCGACAGAGCCCGACAGAGCCCGACAGAGCCCGACAGGGCCCAGTAGAGCCCGACAGAGCCCGACAGAGCCCGACAGAGCCCAGTAGAGCCCGACAGAGCCCGACAGAGCCCGACAGGGCCCGACAGAGCCCGACAGAGCCCGACAGGGCCCGACAGGGCCCGACAGAGCCCGACAGAGCCCGACAGAGCCCGACAGGGCCCGACAGGGCTCGACAGGGCCCAGTAGAGCCCGACAGAGCCCGACAGAGCCCGACAGAGCCCGACAGGGCCCGACAGAGCCCGACAGGGCCCGACAGAGCCCGACAGGGCCCGACAGGGCACGACAGAGCCCGACAGGGCCCGACAGGGCCCAGTAGAGCCCGACAGAGCCCGACAGAGCCCGACAGGGCCCGACAGGGCCCAGTAGAGCCCGACAGAGCCCGACAGAGCCCGACAGAGCCCAGTAGAGCCCAGTAGAGCCCAGTAGAGCCCGACAGAGCCCGACACAGCCCGACAGAGCCCGACAGAGCCCGACAGAGCCCGACAGAGCCCGACAGAGCCCGACAGGGCCCAGTAGAGCCCGACAGAGCCCGACAGAGCCCGACAGGGACCGACAGAGACCGACAGAGCCCGACAGGTCCCGACAGGGCCCGACAGGGCCCAGTAGAGCCCGACAGAGCCCGACAGGGCCCAACAGGGCCCGACAGGGCCCGACAGAGCCCGACAGGGCCCGACAGAGCCCAGTAGAGCCCAGTAGAGCCCGACAGAGCCCGACACAGCCCGACAGAGCCCGACAGAGCCCGACATGGCCCGACAGAGCCCGACAGAGCCCGACAGAGCCCGACAGAGCCCGACAGGGACCGACAGAGCCCGACAGAGCCCGACAGAGCCCGACAGGGCCCGACAGAGCCCGACAGAGCCCGACAGGGCCCGACAGAGCCCGACAGAGCCCGACAGAGCCCGACAGGGCCCAGTAGAGCCCAGTAGAACCCGACAGAGCCCAGTAGAGCCCGACAGAGCCCGACAGACCCGACAGAGCCCGACAGGGCCCGACAGAGCCCGAAAGAGCCCGACAGGGCCCGACAGAGCCCGACAGGGCCCAGTAGAGCCCGACAGAGCCCGACAAAGCCCGACAGAGCCCGACAGAGCCCAGTAGAGTCCGACAGAGCCCGACAGGGCCCGACAGGGCCCGACAGAGCCCGACAGAGCCCGACAGGGCCCGACAGGGCCCGACAGAGCCCAGTAGAGCCCGACAGAGCCCGACAGAGCCCGACAGGGCCCGACAGGGCCCAGTAGAGCCCGACAGAGCCCGACAGAGCCCGACAGAGCCCGACAGGGCCCGACAGGGCCCGACAGGGCACGACAGAGCCCGACAGGGCCCGACAGGGCACGACAGAGCCCGACAGGGCCCGACAGGGCCCAGTAGAGCCCGACAGAGCCCGACAGAGCCCGACAGAGCCCGACAGGGCCCGACAGGACCCAGTAGAGCCCGACAGAGCCCGACAGAGCCCGACAGAGCCCGACAGATCCCAGTAGAGCCCAGTAGAGCCCGATAGAGCCCGACACAGCCCGACAGAGCCCGACAGAGCCCGACAGGGCCCGACAGAGCCCGACAGGGCCCGACAGAGCCCGACAGAGCCCGACAGAGACCGACAGGGCCCAGTAGAGCCCGAGAGAGCCCGACAGAGCCCGACAGAGCCCGACAGGGACCGACAGGGACCGACAGAGCCCGACAGGGCCCGACAGGGACCGACAGAGCCCGACAGGGCCCGACAGAGCCCGACAGAGCCCGACAGGACCCGACAGAGCCCAGTAGAGCCCGACAGAGCCCGACAGAGCCCGACAGGGCCCAGTAGAGCCCAGTAGAACCCGACAGAGCCCAATAGAGCCCGACAGAGCCCGACAGAGCCCGACAGAGCCCGACAGGGCCCGACAGAGCCCGACAGAGCCCGACAGGGCCCGACAGAGCCCGACAGGGCCCAGTAGAGCCCGACAGAGCCCGACAAAGCCCGACAGAGCCCGACAGAGCCCAGTAGAGCCCGACAGAGCCCGACAGGGCCCGACAGAGCCCGACAGAGCCCAGTAGAGCCCGACAGAGACCGTCAGGGCCCGACAGGGCCCGACAGGGCCCAGTAGAGCCCGACAGAGCCCGACAGAGCCCAGTAGAGCCCAGTAGAGCCCGACAGAGCCCGACAGAGCCCGACAGGGCCCGACAGAGCCCGACAGAGCCCGACAGAGCCCGACAGGGCCCGACAGGGCCCGACAGAGCCCAGTAGAGCCCGACAGAGCCCGACAGAGCCCGACAGAACCCGACAGAACCCGAGAGAGCCCGACAGAGCCCAGCAGAGCCCGACAGAGCCCGTCAGGGCCCGACAGGGCCGAGTAGAGCCCGACAGAGCCCGACAAAGCCCGACAGAGCCCGACAGAGCCCAGTAGAGCCCGACAGAGCCCGACAGGGCCCGACAGAGCCCGACAGAGCCCGACAGAGCCCAGTAGAGCCCGACAGAGCCCGTCAGGGCCCGACAGGGCCCGACAGGACCCAGTAGAGCCCGACAGAGCCCGACAGAGCCCAGTAGAGCCCAGTAGAGCCCGACAGAGCCCGACAGAGCCCGACAGAGCCCGACAGGGCCCGACAGGGCCCGACAGAGCCCGACAGGGCCCGACAGAGCCCAGTAGAGCCCGACAGAGCCCGACAGAGCCCGACATGGCCCGACAGGGCCCGACAGAGCCCGACAGGGTCCGACAGGGCCCGACAGATCCCAGTAGAGCCCGACAGAGCCCGACAGAGCCCGACAGAACCCGACAGAGCCCGACAGAGCCCAGTAGAGCCCTACAGAGCCCGACAGAGCCCGACAGAGCCCGACAGGGCCCGACAGGGCCCGACAGGGCCCAGTAGAGCCCGACAGAGCCCGACAGAGCCCGACAGAGCCCGACAGGGCCCGACAGGGCCCAGAAGAGCCCGACAGAGCCCGACAGAGCCCGACAGAACCCGACAGAGCCCGACAGAGCCCGACAGAGCCCGACAGGGCCCGACAGGGCCCGACAGAGCCCGACAGAGCCCGACAGGGCCCAGTAGAGCCCGACAGAGCCCGACAGAGCCCAGTAGAGCCCAGTAGAGCCCGACAGAGCCCGACAGAGCGCGACAGAGCCCGACAGAACCCGACAGAGCCCGACAGAGACCAGTTGAGCCCGACAGAGCCCGACAGAGCCCGACAGAGCCCGACAGGGCCCGACAGGGCCCAGTAGAGCCCGACAGAGCCCGACAGAGCCCGACAGAGCCCAGTAGAGCCCGACAGAGCCCGACAGAGACCGACAGAGACCGACAGGGCCCGACAGAGCCTGACAGAGCCCGACAGAGCCCAGTAGAGCCCGACAGAGCCCGACAGGGCCCAGTAGAGCCCGACAGAGCCCGACAGAGCCCGACAGAGCCCGACAGGGCCCGACAGGGCCCAGAAGAGCCCGACAGAGCCCGACAGAGTCCAGTAGAGCCCGACAGAGCCCGACAGAGCCCGACAGGGCCCAACAGGGCCCTGTAGAGCCCGACAGAGCCCGACAGAGCCCGACAGAGCCCGACAGGGCCCGACAGGGCCCAGAAGAGCCCGACAGAGCCCGACAGAACCCGACAGAGCCCGACAGAGCCCGACAGAGCCCGACAGGGCCCGACAGGGCCCGACAGAGCCCGACAGGGCCCAGTAGAGCCCGAGAGAGCACGACAGAGCCCAGTAGAGCCCAGTAGAGCCCGACAGAGCCCGACAGAGCCCGACAGAGCCCGACAGAACCCGACAGAGCCCGACAGGGCCCAGTAGAGCCCGACAGAGCCCGACAGAGCCCGACAGGGCCCGACAGAGCCCAGTAGAGCCCGACAGAGCCCGACAGAGCCCGACAGAGCCCGACAGGGCCCAGTAGAGCCCGACAGAGCCCGACAGGGCCCGACAGAGCCCGACAGAGCCCGACAGGGCCCAGTAGAGCCCAGTAGAGCCCGACAGGGCCCAGTAGAGCCCAGTAGAGCCCGACAGAGCCCAGTAGAGCCCGACAGGGCCCGACAGAGCCCGACAGGGCCCGACAGAGCCCGACAGAGCCCGACAGAGCCCGACAGGTCCCGACAGAGCCCGACAGAGCCCGACAGGGCCCAGTAGAGCCCGACAGAGCCCGACAGAGCCCGACAGAGCCCGACAGAGCCCAGTAGAGCCCGACAGAGCCCGACAGAGCCCGACAGAGCCCGACAGAGCCCGACAGGGCCCGACAGAGCCCGACAGAGCCCGACAGGGGCCGACAGAGCCCGACAGGGCCCGACAGAGCCCGACAGGGCCCGACAGGGCCCGACAGGGCCCGACAGAGCCCGATAGAGCCCGACAGGGCCCGACAGAGCCCGACAGAGCCCGACAGAGCCCGACAGGGCCCGACAGAGCCCGACAGGGCCCGACAGAGCCCGACAGAGCCCGACAGGGCCCGACAGGGCCCAGTAGAGCCCGACAGAGCCCGACAGAGCCCGACAGGGCCCGACAGAGCCCGACAGGGCCCGACAGAGCCCAGTAGAGCCCGACAGAGACCGACAGAGCCCGACAGGGCCCGACAGGGCCCAGTAGTGCCCGACAGAGCCAGACAGAGCCCGACAGAGCCCGACAGGGCGCGACAGAGCCCGACAGAGCCCGACAGGGCCCGACAGGGCCCGACAGGGCCCGACAGAGCCCGACAGAGCCCGACAGGGCCCAGTAGAGCCCGACAGAGCCCGACAGAGCCCGACAGAGCCCGACAGAGCCCGACAGAGCCCAGTAGAGCCCGACAGAGCCCGACAGAGCCCGACAGGGCCCGACAGAGCCCAGTAGAGCCCAGTAGAGCCCGACAGAGCCCGACACAGCCCGACAGAGCCCGACAGGGCCCGACAGGGCCCGACAGAGCCCAGTAGAGCCCGACAGAGCCCGACAGAGCCCGACAGGGCCCAGTAGTGCCCGACAGAGCCCGACAGAGCCCGACAGGGCCCGACAGGGCCCAGTAGAGCCCGACAGAGCCCGACAGAGCCCGACAGAACCCGTCAGAGCCCGACAGAGCCCAACAGAGCCCGACAGAGCCCGACAGGGCCCGACAGGGGCCAGTAGAGCCCGACAGAGCCGAGAGGGCCCGACAGAGCCCGACAGAGCCCGACAGAGCCCGACAGAGCCCGACAGGGCCCGACAGAGCCCGACAGGGCCCGACAGAGCCCAGTAGAGCCCGACAGAGCCCGACAGAGCCCGACAGAACCCGACAGGGCCCAGTAGAGCCCGACAGAGCCTGACAGAGCCCGACAGAGCCCGACAGGGCCCGACAGAGCCCGACAGAGCCTGACAGAGCCCGACAGGGCCCAGTAGAGCCCGACAGAGCCCGACAGAGCCCGACAGAGCCCGACAGGGCCCAGTAGAGCCCGACAGAGACCGACAGAGCCCGACAGAGCCCGACAGGGCCCAGTAGAGCCCGACAGAGCCCGACAGAGCCCGACAGAGCCCGACAGGGCCCGACAGAGACCGACAGAGCCCGACAGGGCCCGACAGGGCCCGACAGAGCCCGACAGAGCCCGACAGGGCCCGACAGAGCCCGACAGAGCCCGACAGGGCCCAGTAGAGCCCGACAGAGCCCGACAGAGCCCGACAGAGCCCGACAGAGCCCAGTAGAGCCCGACAGAGCCCGACAGAGCCCGACAGAGCCCGACAGGGCCCGACAGAGCCCGACAGGGCCCGACAGGGCCCGACAGAGCCCGACAGAGCCCGACAGGGTCCGACAGAGCCCGACAGGGCCCAGTAGAGCCCGACAGAGCCCGACAGAGCCCGACAGAGCCCGACAGAGCCCGACAGAGCCCAGTAGAGCCCGACAGAGCCCGACAGAGCCCGACAGAGCCCAGTAGAGCCCGAAAGAGCCCGACAGGGCCCGACAGGGCCCGACAGGGGCCAGTAGAGCCCGACAGAGCCCGACAGAGCCCAGTAGAGCCCAGTAGAGCCCGACAGAGCCCGACAGAGCCCGACAGAGCCCGACAGGGCCCGACAGAGCCCAGTAGAGCCCAGTAGAGCCCGACAGGGCCCGACAGGGCCCGACAGGGCCCAGTAGAGCCCGACAGAGCCCGACAGAGCCTGACAGAGCCCGACAGGGCCCGACAGGGCCCGACAGAGCCCGACAGAGACCGACAGGGCCCAGTAGAGCCCGACAGAGCCCGACAGGGCCCGACAGAGCCCGACAGAGCCCGACAGAGCCCGACAGGGCCCGGTAGAGCCCGACAGAGCCCGACAGAGCCCAGTAGAGCCCAGTAGAGCCCGACAGGGCCCGACAGGGCCCGACAGGGCCCAGTAGAGCCCGACAGAGCCCGACAGAGCCTGACAGAGCCCGACAGGGCCCGACAGGGCCCGACAGAGCCCGACAGAGACCGACAGGGCCCAGTAGAGCCCGACAGAGCCCGACAGGGCCCGACAGAGCCCGACAGAGCCCGACAGAGCCCGACAGGGCCCGGTAGAGCCCGACAGAGCCCGACAGAGCCCGACAGAGCCCGACAGGGCCCGACAGGGCCCGACAGAGCCCGACAGAGCCCGACAGGGCCCGACAGAGCCCGACAGGGCCCGACAGGGCCCAGTAGAGCCCGATAGAGCCCGACAGGGCCCGACAGAGCCCGACAGAGCCCGGCAGGGCCCGACAGGGCCCGACAGGGCCCGACAGAGCCCGACAGGGCCCGATAGAGCCCGACAGAGCCCGACAGAGCCCGACAGAGACCGACAGGGCCCAGTAGAGCCCGAGAGAGCCCGACAGAGCCCGACAGAGCCCGACAGTGACCGACAGGGACCGACAGAGCCCGACAGGGCCCGACAGGGACCGACAGAGCCCGACAGGGCCCGACAGAGCCCGACATAGCCCGACAGGACCCGACAGAGCCCAGTAGAGCCCGACAGAGCCCGACAGGGCCCAGTAGAGCCCAGTAGAACCCGACAGAGCCCAATAGAGCCCGACAGAGCCCGACAGAGCCCGACAGAGCCCGACAGGGCCCGACAGAGCCCGACAGAGCCCGACAGGGCCCGACAGAGCCCGACAGGGCCCAGTAGAGCCCGACAGAGCCCGACAAAGCCCGACAGAGCCCGACAGAGCCCAGTAGAGCCCGACAGAGCCCGACAGGGCCCGACAGAGCCCGACAGAGCCCAGTAGAGCCCGACAGAGCCCAGTAGAGCCCGACAGGGCCCGACAGGGCCCAGTAGAGCCCGACAGAGCCCGACAGAGCCCAGTAGAGCCCAGTAGAGCCCGACAGAGCCCGACAGAGCCCGACAGGGCCCGACAGAGCCCGACAGAGCCCGACAGAGCCCGACAGGGCCCGACAGGGCCCGACAGAGCCCAGTAGAGCCCGACAGAGCCCGACAGAGCCCGACAGAACCCGACAGAACCCGAGAGAGCCCGACAGAGCCCAGCAGAGCCCGACAGAGCCCGTCAGGGCCCGACAGGGCCGAGTAGAGCCCGACAGAGCCCGACAAAGCCCGACAGAGCCCGACAGAGCCCAGTAGAGCCCGACAGAGCCCGACAGGGCCCGACAGAGCCCGACAGAGCCCGACAGAGCCCAGTAGAGCCCGACAGAGCCCGTCAGGGCCCGACAGGGCCCGACAGGACCCAGTAGAGCCCGACAGAGCCCGACAGAGCCCAGTAGAGCCCAGTAGAGCCCGACAGAGCCCGACAGAGCCCGACAGAGCCCGACAGGGCCCGACAGGGCCCGACAGGGCCCGACAGAGCCCGACAGGGCCCGACAGAGCCCAGTAGAGCCCGACAGAGCCCGACAGAGCCCGACAGGGCCCGACAGGGCCCGACAGAGCCCGACAGGGTCCGACAGGGCCCGACAGATCCCAGTAGAGCCCGACAGAGCCCGACAGAGCCCGACAGAACCCGACAGAGCCCGACAGAGCCCAGTAGAGCCCTACAGAGCCCGACAGAGCCCGACAGAGCCCGACAGGGCCCGACAGGGCCCGACAGGGCCCAGTAGAGCCCGACAGAGCCCGACAGAGCCCGACAGAGCCCGACAGGGCCCGACAGGGCCCAGAAGAGCCCGACAGAGCCCGACAGAGCCCGACAGAACCCGACAGAGCCCGACAGAGCCCGACAGAGCCCGACAGGGCCCGACAGGGCCCGACAGAGCCCGACAGAGCCCGACAGGGCCCAGTAGAGCCCGACAGAGCCCGACAGAGCCCAGTAGAGCCCAGTAGAGCCCGACAGAGCCCGACAGAGCGCGACAGAGCCCGACAGAACCCGACAGAGCCCGACAGAGACCAGTTGAGCCCGACAGAGCCCGACAGAGCCCGACAGAGCCCGACAGGGCCCGACAGGGCCCAGTAGAGCCCGACAGAGCCCGACAGAGCCCGACAGAGCCCAGTAGAGCCCGACAGAGCCCGACAGAGACCGACAGAGCCCGACAGGGCCCGACAGAGCCTGACAGAGCCCGACAGAGCCCAGTAGAGCCCGACAGAGCCCGACAGGGCCCAGTAGAGCCCGACAGAGCCCGACAGAGCCCGACAGAGCCCGACAGGGCCCGACAGGGCCCAGAAGAGCCCGACAGAGCCCGACAGAGTCCAGTAGAGCCCGACAGAGCCCGACAGAGCCCGACAGGGCCCAACAGGGCCCTGTAGAGCCCGACAGAGCCCGACAGAGCCCGACAGAGCCCGACAGGGCCCGACAGGGCCCAGAAGAGCCCGACAGAGCCCGACAGAACCCGACAGAGCCCGACAGAGCCCGACAGAGCCCGACAGGGCCCGACAGGGCCCGACAGAGCCCGACAGGGCCCAGTAGAGCCCGAGAGAGCACGACAGAGCCCAGTAGAGCCCAGTAGAGCCCGACAGAGCCCGACAGAGCCCGACAGAGCCCGACAGAACCCGACAGAGCCCGACAGGGCCCAGTAGAGCCCGACAGAGCCCGACAGAGCCCGACAGGGCCCGACAGAGCCCAGTAGAGCCCGACAGAGCCCGACAGAGCCCGACAGAGCCCGACAGGGCCCAGTAGAGCCCGACAGAGCCCGACAGGGCCCGACAGAGCCCGACAGAGCCCGACAGGGCCCAGTAGAGCCCAGTAGAGCCCGACAGGGCCCAGTAGAGCCCAGTAGAGCCCGACAGAGCCCAGTAGAGCCCGACAGGGCCCGACAGAGCCCGACAGGGCCCGACAGAGCCCGACAGAGCCCGACAGAGCCCGACAGGTCCCGACAGAGCCCGACAGAGCCCGACAGGGCCCAGTAGAGCCCGACAGAGCCCGACAGAGCCCGACAGAGCCCGACAGAGCCCAGTAGAGCCCGACAGAGCCCGACAGAGCCCGACAGAGCCCGACAGAGCCCGACAGGGCCCGACAGAGCCCGACAGAGCCCGACAGGGGCCGACAGAGCCCGACAGGGCCCGACAGAGCCCGACAGGGCCAGACAGGGCCCGACAGAGCCCGACAGAGCCCGATAGAGCCCGACAGGGCCCGACAGAGCCCGACAGAGCCCGACAGGGCACGACAGAGCCCGACAGAGCCCGACAGGGCCCGACAGAGCCCGACAGGGCCCGACAGAGCCCGACAGAGCCCGACAGGGCCCGACAGGGCCCAGTAGAGCCCGACAGAGCCCGACAGAGCCCGACAGGGCCCGACAGAGCCCGACAGGGCCCGACAGAGCCCAGTAGAGCCCGACAGAGACCGACAGAGCCCGACAGGGCCCGACAGGGCCCAGTAGTGCCCGACAGAGCCAGACAGAGCCCGACAGGGCCCGACAGAGCCCGACAGAGCCCGACAGGGCCCGACAGGGCCCGACAGGGCCCGACAGAGCCCGACAGAGCCCGACAGGGCCCAGTAGAGCCCGACAGAGCCCGACAGAGCCCGACAGAGCCCGACAGAGCCCGACAGAGCCCAGTAGAGCCCGACAGAGCCCGACAGAGCCCGACAGGGCCCGACAGAGCCCAGTAGAGCCCAGTAGAGCCCGACAGAGCCCGACACAGCCCGACAGAGCCCGACAGGGCCCGACAGGGCCCGACAGAGCCCAGTAGAGCCCGACAGAGCCCGACAGAGCCCGACAGGGCCCAGTAGTGCCCGACAGAGCCCGACAGAGCCCGACAGGGCCCGACAGGGCCCAGTAGAGCCCGACAGAGCCCGACAGAGCCCGACAGAACCCGTCAGAGCCCGACAGAGCCCGACAGAGCCCGACAGAGCCCGACAGGGCCCGACAGGGGCCAGTAGAGCCCGACAGAGCCGAGAGGGCCCGACAGAGCCCGACAGAGCCCGACAGAGCCCGACAGAGCCCGACAGGGCCCGACAGAGCCCGACAGAGCCCGACAGAGCCCAGTAGAGCCCGACAGAGCCCGACAGAGCCCGACAGAACCCGACAGGGCCCAGTAGAGCCCGACAGAGCCTGACAGAGCCCGACAGAGCCCGACAGGGCCCGACAGAGCCCGACAGAGCCTGACAGAGCCCGACAGGGCCCAGTAGAGCCCGACAGAGCCCGACAGAGCCCGACAGAGCCCGACAGGGCCCAGTAGAGCCCGACAGAGACCGACAGAGCCCGACAGAGCCCGACAGGGCCCAGTAGAGCCCGACAGAGCCCGACAGAGCCCGACAGAGCCCGACAGGGCCCGACAGAGACCGACAGAGCCCGACAGGGCCCGACAGGGCCCGACAGAGCCCGACAGAGCCCGACAGGGCCCGACAGAGCCCGACAGAGCCCGACAGGGCCCAGTAGAGCCCGACAGAGCCCGACAGAGCCCGACAGAGCCCGACAGAGCCCAGTAGAGCCCGACAGAGCCCGACAGAGCCCGACAGAGCCCGACAGGGCCCGACAGAGCCCGACAGGGCCCGACAGGGCCCGACAGAGCCCGACAGAGCCCGACAGGGTCCGACAGAGCCCGACAGGGCCCAGTAGAGCCCGACAGAGCCCGACAGAGCCCGACAGAGCCCGACAGAGCCCGACAGAGCCCAGTAGAGCCCGACAGAGCCCGACAGAGCCCGACAGAGCCCAGTAGAGCCCGAAAGAGCCCGACAGGGCCCGACAGGGCCCGACAGGGGCCAGTAGAGCCCGACAGAGCCCGACAGAGCCCAGTAGAGCCCAGTAGAGCCCGACAGAGCCCGACAGAGCCCGACAGAGCCCGACAGGGCCCGACAGAGCCCAGTAGAGCCCAGTAGAGCCCGACAGGGCCCGACAGGGCCCGACAGGGCCCAGTAGAGCCCGACAGAGCCCGACAGAGCCTGACAGAGCCCGACAGGGCCCGACAGGGCCCGACAGAGCCCGACAGAGACCGACAGGGCCCAGTAGAGCCCGACAGAGCCCGACAGGGCCCGACAGAGCCCGACAGAGCCCGACAGAGCCCGACAGGGCCCGGTAGAGCCCGACAGAGCCCGACAGAGCCCAGTAGAGCCCAGTAGAGCCCGACAGGGCCCGACAGGGCCCGACAGGGCCCAGTAGAGCCCGACAGAGCCCGACAGAGCCTGACAGAGCCCGACAGGGCCCGACAGGGCCCGACAGAGCCCGACAGAGACCGACAGGGCCCAGTAGAGCCCGACAGAGCCCGACAGGGCCCGACAGAGCCCGACAGAGCCCGACAGAGCCCGACAGGGCCCGGTAGAGCCCGACAGAGCCCGACAGAGCCCGACAGGGCCCGACAGGGCCCGACAGAGCCCGACAGAGCCCGACAGGGCCCGACAGAGCCCGACAGGGCCCGACAGGGCCCAGTAGAGCCCGATAGAGCCCGACAGGGCCCGACAGAGCCCGACAGAGCCCGACAGGGCCCGACAGGGCCCGACAGGGCCCGACAGAGCCCGACAGGGCCCGATAGAGCCCGACAGGGCCCGACAGAGCCCGACAGGGCCCGACAGGGCACGACAGAGCCCGACAGAGCCCGACCGGGCCCGACAGAGCCCGACAGAGCCTGACAAAGCCCGACAGAGCCCGACAGGGCCCGACAGGGCCCAGTAGAGCCCGACAGAGCCCAGTAGAGCCCAGTAGAGCCCGACAGAGCCCGACAGAGCCCGACAGAGCCCGACAGGGCCCGACAGAGCCCGACAGGGTCCGACAGAGCCCGACAGAGCCCGACAGGGCCCGACAGTGCCCGACAGAGCCCGACAGAGCCCGACAGAGCCCGACAGAACCCGACAGAGCCCGACAGAGCCCGACATGGCCCGACAGGGCCCGACAGAGCCCGACAGGGCCCAGTAGAGCCCGACAAAGCCCGACAGAGCCCGACAGAACCCGACAGAGCCCGACAGAGCCCAGCAGAGCCCGACAGAGCCCGACAGAGCCCGACAGGGCCCGACAGAGCCCGACAGAGCCCGACAGAGCCCAGTAGAGCCCGACAGAGCCCGACAGAGCCCAGTAGAGCCCGACAGAGCCCGTCAGGGCCCGACAGGGCCCGACAGGGCCCAGTAGAGCCCGACAGAGCCCGACAGAGCCCGACAGGGCCCGACAGAGCCCGACAGAGCCCGACAGAGCCCGACAGGGCCCGACAGAGCCCGACAGGGCCCAGTAGAGCCCGACAGAGCCCGACAGAGCCCGACAGAGCCCGACAGGGCCCGACAGAGCCCGACAGGGCCCGACAGAGCCCGACAGAGCCCGACAGAGCCCGACAGGGCCCCACAGAGCCCGAAAGAGCCCGACAGGGCCCAGTAGAGCCCGACAGAGCCCGACAGAGCCCGACAGAGCCCGACAGAGCCCAGTAGAGCCCGACAGAGCCCGACAGAGCCCGACAGAGCCCGACAGGGCCCGACAGGGCCCGACAGAGCCCGACAGAGCCCGACAGGGCCCAGTAGAGCCCGACAGAGCCCGATAGAGCCCGACAGAGCCCGACAGAGCCCGACAGGGCCCGACAGGGCCCGACAGAGCCCGACAGAGCCCGACAGGGCCCGACAGGGCCCGACAGAGCCCAGTAGAGCCCGACAGAGCCCGACAGAGCCCGACAGGGCCCGACAGGGCCCGACAGGGCCCAGTAGAGCCCGACAGAGCCCGACAGAGCCCGACAGAGCCCGACAGGGCCCGACAGAGCCCGACAGAGCCCGACACAGCCCGACAGAGCCCGACAGAGCCCGACAGGGCCCGACAGAGCCCGACAGGGCCCGACAGAGCCCGACAGAGCCCGACAGGGCCCAGTAGAGCCCGACAGAGCCCGACAGAGCCCGACAGAGCCCGACAGGGACCAACAGAGCCCGACAGAGCCCGACAGAGCCCGACAGGGCCCGACAGAGCCCGACAGGGCCCGACAGAGCCCGACAGAGCCCGACAGGGCCCGACAGAGCCCGACAGAGCCCGACAGGGCCCGACAGGGCCCAGTAGAACCCGACAGAGCCCAGTAGAGCCCGACAGAGCCCGACAGAGCCCGACAGAGCCCGACAGGGCCCGACAGAGCCCGACAGGGCCCAGTAGAGCCCAACAGAGCCCGACAAATCCCGACAGAGCCCGACAGAGCTCAGTAGAGCCCGACAGAGCCCGACAGAGCCCGTCAGGGCCCGACAGAGCCCGACAGAGCCCAGTAGAGCCCGACAGAGCCCGACAGAGCCCAGTAGAGCCCAGTAGAGCCCGACAGAGCCCGACAGAGCCCGACAGAGCCCGACAGGGCCCGACAGAGCCCGACAGAGCCCGACAGGGCCCGACAGGGCCCGACAGAGCCCGACAGGGCCTGACAGGGCCCAGTAGAGCCCGACAGAGCCCGACAGAGCCCGACAGGGCCCGACAGGGCCCGACAGAGCCCGACAGGGCCCGACAGGGCCCGACAGAGCCCAGTAGAGCCCGACAGAGCCCGACAGAGCCCGACAGAACCCGACAGAGCCCGACAGAGCCCAGCAGAGCCCGACAGAGCCCGACAAAGCCCGACAGGGCCCGACAGGGCCCAGAAGAGCCCGACAGAGCCCGACAGGGCCCGACAGAGCCCGACAGAGCCCGACAGAGCCCAGTAGAGCCCGACAGAGCCCGACAGGGCCCGACAGGGCCCGACAGGGCCCAGTAGAGCCCGACAGAGCCCGACAGAGCCCAGTAGAGCCCAGTAGAGCCCGACAGAGCCCGACAGAGCCCGACAGAGCCCGACAGGGCCCGACAGGGCCCGACAGGGCCCGACAGGTCCCGACAGGGCCTGACAGAGCCCGACAGAGCCCGACAGAACCCGACAGAGCCCGACAGAGCCCAGTAGAGCCCGACAGAGCCCGACAGAGCCCGACAGAGCCCGACAGGGCCCGACAGGTCCCGACAGTGCCCAGTAGAGCCCGACAGAGCCCGACAGAGCCCGACAGAGCCCGACAGGGCCCGACAGGGCCCAGAAGAGCCCGACAGAGCCCGACAGAGCCCGACAGAACCCGACAGAGCCCGACAGAGCCCGACAGAGCCCGACAGGGTCCGACAGAGCCCCACAGAGCCCGACAGAGCCCGACAGGGCCCAGTAGAGCCCGACAGAGCCCGACAGAGCCCGACAGAGCCCGACAGAGCCCAGTAGAGCCCGACAGAGCCCGACAGAGCCCGACAGAGCCAGACAGGGCCCGACAGAGCCCGACAGAGCCCGACAGAGCCCGACAGAGCCCGACAGGGCCCAGTAGAGCCCGACAGAGCCCGACAGAGCCCGACAGAGCCCAGTAGAGCCCGACAGAGCCCGACAGAGCCCGACAGGGCCCGACAGGGCCCGACAGGGCACGACAGAGCCCGACAGGGCCCGACAGGGCCCAGTAGAGCCCGACAGAGCCCGACAGAGCCCGACAGGGCCCGACAGGACCCAGTAGAGCCCGACAGAGCCCGACAGAGCCCGACAGAGCCCAGTAGAGCCCAGTAGAGCCCGATAGAGCCCGACACAGCCCGACAGAGCCCGACAGAGCCCGACAGGGCCCGACAGAGCCCGACAGGGCCCGACAGATCCCGACAGAGCCCGACAGAGACCGACAGGGCCCAGTAGAGCCCGAGAGAGCCCGACAGAGCCCGACAGAGCCCGACAGGGCCCGACAGAGCCCGACAGGACCCGACAGGGCCCGACATAGCCCGACAGGGCCCGACAGGGCCCAGTAGAGCCCGACAGAGCCCGACAGAGCCCGACAGAGCCCGACAGGGCCCAGTAGAGCCCAGTAGAACCCGACAGAGCCCAATAGAGCCCGACAGAGCCCGACAGAGCCCGACAGAGCCCGACAGGGCCCGACAGAGCCCGACAGAGCCCGACAGGGCCCGACAGAGCCCGACAGGGCCCAGTAGAGCCCGACAGAGCCCGACAAAGCCCGACAGAGCCCGACAGAGCCCAGTAGAGCCCGACAGAGCCCGACAGGGCCCGACAGAGCCCGACAGAGCCCAGTAGAGCCCGACAGAGACCGTCAGGGCCCGACAGGGCCCGACAGGGCCCAGTAGAGCCTGACAGAGCCCGACAGAGCCCAGTAGAGCCCAGTAGAGCCCGACAGAGCCCGACAGAGCCCGACAGAGCCCGACAGGGCCCGACAGAGCCCGACAGGACCCGACAGGGCCCGACAGAGCCCGACAGGGCCCGACAGGGCCCAGTAGAGCCCGACAGAGCCCGACAGAGCCCGACAGAGCCCGACAGGGCCCGACAGGGCCCGACAGAGCCCAGTAGAGCCCGACAGAGCCCGACAGAGCCCGACAGAACCCGACAGAACCCGAGAGAGCCCGACAGAGCCCAGCAGAGCCCGACAGAGCCCGACAGAGCCCGACAGAGCCCGACAGAGCCCGACAGAACCCGACAGAGCCCGACAGAGCCCGACAGAACCCGACAGAGCCCGACAGAGCCCAGTAGAGCCCTACAGAGCCCGACAGAGCCCGACAGAGCCCGACAGGGCCCGACAGGGCCCGACAGGGCCCAGTAGAGCCCGACAGAGCCCGACAGAGCCCGACAGAGCCCGACAGGGCCCGACAGGGCCCAGAAGAGCCCGACAGAGCCCGACAGAACCCGACAGAGCCCGACAGAGCCCGACAGAGCCCGACAGGGCCCGACAGGGCCCGACAGAGCCCGACAGAGCCCGACAGGGCGCAGTAGAGCCCGACAGAGCCCGACAGAGCCCAGTAGAGCCCGACAGAGACCGTCAGGGCCCGACAGGGCCCGACAGGGCCCAGTAGAGCCCGACAGAGCCCGACAGAGCCCAGTAGAGCCCAGTAGAGCCCGACAGAGCCCGACAGAGCCCGACAGAGCCCGACAGAGCCCGACAGGGCCCGACAGGGCCCGACAGGACCCGACAGGGCCCGACAGAGCCCGACAGGGCCCGACAGGGCCCAGTAGAGCCCGACAGAGCCCGACAGAGCCCGACAGAGCCCGACAGGGCCCGACAGGGCCCGACAGAGCCCAGTAGAGCCCGACAGAGCCCGACAGAGCCCGACAGAACCCGACAGAACCCGACAGAACCCGAGAGAGCCCGACAGAGCCCAGCAGAGCCCGACAGAGCCCGTCAGGGCCCGACAGGGCCGAGTAGAGCCCGACAGAGCCCGACAAAGCCCGACAGAGCCCGACAGAGCCCAGTAGAGCCCGACAGAGCCCGACAGGGCCCGACAGGGCCCGACAGAGCCCAGTAGAGCCCGACAGAGACCGTCAGGGCCCGACAGGGCCCGACAGGGCCCAGTAGAGCCCGACAGAGCCCGACAGAGCCCGGTAGAGCCCAGTAGAGCCCGACAGAGCCCGACAGAGCCCGACAGAGCCCGACAGGGCCCGACAGAGCCCGACAGGACCCGACAGGGCCCGACAGAGCCCGACAGGGCCCGACAGGGCCCAGTAGAGCCCGACAGAGCCCGACAGAGCCCGACAGAGCCCGACAGAGCCCGACAGGGCCCGACAGGGCCCAGTAGAGCCCGACAGAGCCCGACAGAGCCCGACAGAACCCGACAGAACCCGAGAGAGCCCGACAGAGCCCAGCAGAGCCCGACAGAGCCCGACAGAGCCCGACAGGGCCGAGTAGAGCCCGACAGAGCCCGACAAATCCCGACAGAGCCCGACAGAGCCCAGTAGAGCCCGACAGAGCCCGACAGGGCCCGACAGAGCCCGACAGAGCCCGACAGAGCCCAGTAGAGCCCGACAGAGCCCGACAGAGCCCAGTAGAGCCCAGTAGAGCCCGACAGAGCCCGACAGAGCCCGACAGGGCCCGACAGGGCCCGACAGAGCCCGACAGGGCCCGACAGAGCCCAGTAGATCCCGACAGAGCCCGACAGAGCCCGACAGAGCCCGACAGGGCCCGACAGGGCCCGACAGGGCCCGACAGAGCCCGACAGGGTCCGACAGGGCCCGACAGATCCCAGTAGAGCCCGACAGAGCCCGACAGAGCCCGACAGAACCCGACAGAGCCCGACAGAGCCCAGTAGAGCCCTACAGAGCCCGACAGAGCCCGACAGAGCCCGACAGGGCCCGACAGGGCCCGACAGGGCCCAGTAGAGCCCGACAGAGCCCGACAGAGCCCGACAGAGCCCGACAGGGCCCGACAGGGCCCAGAAGAGCCCGACAGAGCCCGACAGAGCCCGACAGAACCCGACAGAGCCCGACAGAGCCCGACAGAGCCCGACAGGGCCCGACAGGGCCCGACAGAGCCCGACAGAGCCCGACAGGGCCCAGTAGAGCCCGACAGAGCCCGACAGAGCCCAGTAGAGCCCAGTAGAGCCCGACAGAGCCCGACAGAGCGCGACAGAGCCCGACAGAACCCGACAGAGCCCGACAGAGACCAGTTGAGCCCGACAGAGCCCGACAGGGCCCGACAGGGCCCGACAGGGCCCAGTAGAGCCCGACAGAGCCCGACAGAGCCCGACAGAGCCCAGTAGAGCCCGACAGAGCCCGACAGACCCCGACAGAGCCCGACAGGGCCCGTCAGAGCCTGACAGAGCCCGACAGAGCCCAGTAGAGCCCGACAGAGCCCGACAGGGCCCAGTAGAGCCCGACAGAGCCCGACAGAGCCCGACAGAGCCCGACAGGGCCTGACAGGGCCCAGAAGAGCCCGACAGAGCCCGACAGAGTCCAGTAGAGCCCGACAGAGCCCGACAGAGCCCGACAGAGCCCGACAGGGCCCAACAGGGCCCTGTAGAGCCCGACAGAGCCCGACAGAGCCCGACAGAGCCCGACAGGGCCCGACAGGGCCCAGAAGAGCCCGACAGAGCCCGACAGAGCCCGACAGGGCCCGACAGAGCCCGACAGAGCCCGACAGAGCCCAGTAGAGCCCGACAGAGCCCGACAGAGCCCAGTAGAGCCCGACAGAGCCCGTCAGGGCCCGACAGGGCCCGACAGGGCCCAGTAGAGCCCGACAGAGCCCGACAGAGCCCGACAGGGCCCGACAGAGCCCGACAGAGCCCGACAGAGCCCGACAGGGCCCGACAGAGCCCGACAGGGCCCAGTAGAGCCCGACAGAGCCCGACAGAGCCCGACAGAGCCCGACAGGGCCCGACAGAGCCCGACAGGGCCCGACAGAGCCCGACAGAGCCCGACAGAGCCCGACAGGGCCCCACAGAGCCCGAAAGAGCCCGACAGGGCCCAGTAGAGCCCGACAGAGCCCGACAGAGCCCGACAGAGCCCGACAGAGCCCAGTAGAGCCCGACAGAGCCCGACAGAGCCCGACAGAGCCCGACAGGGCCCGACAGGGCCCGACAGAGCCCGACAGAGCCCGACAGAGCCCGACAGGGCCCAGTAGAGCCCGACAGAGCCCGATAGAGCCCGACAGAGCCCGACAGAGCCCGACAGGGCCCGACAGGGCCCGACAGAGCCCGACAGAGCCCGACAGGGCCCGACAGGGCCCGACAGAGCCCAGTAGAGCCCGACAGAGCCCGACAGAGCCCGACAGGGCCCGACAGGGCCCGACAGGGCCCAGTAGAGCCCGACAGAGCCCGACAGAGCCCGACAGAGCCCGACAGGGCCCGACAGAGCCCGACAGAGCCCGACACAGCCCGACAGAGCCCGACAGAGCCCGACAGGGCCCGACAGAGCCCGACAGGGCCCGACAGAGCCCGACAGAGCCCGACAGAGCCCGACAGGGCCCAGTAGAGCCCGACAGAGCCCGACAGAGCCCGACAGAGCCCGACAGGGACCAACAGAGCCCGACAGAGCCCGACAGAGCCCGACAGGGCCCGACAGAGCCCGACAGGGCCCGACAGAGCCCGACAGAGCCCGACAGGGCCCGACAGAGCCCGACAGAGCCCGACAGGGCCCGACAGGGCCCAGTAGAACCCGACAGAGCCCAGTAGAGCCCGACAGAGCCCGACAGAGCCCGACAGAGCCCGACAGGGCCCGACAGAGCCCGACAGGGCCCAGTAGAGCCCAACAGAGCCCGACAAATCCCGACAGAGCCCGACAGAGCTCAGTAGAGCCCGACAGAGCCCGACAGAGCCCGTCAGGGCCCGACAGAGCCCGACAGAGCCCAGTAGAGCCCGACAGAGCCCGACAGAGCCCAGTAGAGCCCAGTAGAGCCCGACAGAGCCCGACAGAGCCCGACAGAGCCCGACAGGGCCCGACAGAGCCCGACAGAGCCCGACAGGGCCCGACAGGGCCCGACAGAGCCCGACAGGGCCTGACAGGGCCCAGTAGAGCCCGACAGAGCCCGACAGAGCCCGACAGGGCCCGACAGGGCCCGACAGAGCCCGACAGGGCCCGACAGGGCCCGACAGAGCCCAGTAGAGCCCGACAGAGCCCGACAGAGCCCGACAGAACCCGACAGAGCCCGACAGAGCCCAGCAGAGCCCGACAGAGCCCGACAAAGCCCGACAGGGCCCGACAGGGCCCAGAAGAGCCCGACAGAGCCCGACAGGGCCCGACAGAGCCCGACAGAGCCCGACAGAGCCCAGTAGAGCCCGACAGAGCCCGTCAGGGCCCGACAGGGCCCGACAGGGCCCAGTAGAGCCCGACAGAGCCCGACAGAGCCCAGTAGAGCCCAGTAGAGCCCGACAGAGCCCGACAGAGCCCGACAGAGCCCGACAGGGCCCGACAGGGCCCGACAGGGCCCGACAGGTCCCGACAGGGCCTGACAGAGCCCGACAGAGCCCGACAGAACCCGACAGAGCCCGACAGAGCCCAGTAGAGCCCGACAGAGCCCGACAGAGCCCGACAGAGCCCGACAGGGCCCGACAGGTCCCGACAGTGCCCAGTAGAGCCCGACAGAGCCCGACAGAGCCCGACAGAGCCCGACAGGGCCCGACAGGGCCCAGAAGAGCCCGACAGAGCCCGACAGAGCCCGACAGAACCCGACAGAGCCCGACAGAGCCCGACAGAGCCCGACAGGGTCCGACAGAGCCCCACAGAGCCCGACAGAGCCCGACAGGGCCCAGTAGAGCCCGACAGAGCCCGACAGAGCCCGACAGAGCCCGACAGAGCCCAGTAGAGCCCGACAGAGCCCGACAGAGCCCGACAGAGCCAGACAGGGCCCGACAGAGCCCGACAGAGCCCGACAGAGCCCGACAGAGCCCGACAGGGCCCAGTAGAGCCCGACAGAGCCCGACAGAGCCCGACAGAGCCCAGTAGAGCCCGACAGAGCCCGACAGAGCCCGACAGGGCCCGACAGGGCCCGACAGGGCACGACAGAGCCCGACAGGGCCCGACAGGGCCCAGTAGAGCCCGACAGAGCCCGACAGAGCCCGACAGGGCCCGACAGGACCCAGTAGAGCCCGACAGAGCCCGACAGAGCCCGACAGAGCCCAGTAGAGCCCAGTAGAGCCCGATAGAGCCCGACACAGCCCGACAGAGCCCGACAGAGCCCGACAGGGCCCGACAGAGCCCGACAGGGCCCGACAGATCCCGACAGAGCCCGACAGAGACCGACAGGGCCCAGTAGAGCCCGAGAGAGCCCGACAGAGCCCGACAGAGCCCGACAGGGCCCGACAGAGCCCGACAGGACCCGACAGGGCCCGACATAGCCCGACAGGGCCCGACAGGGCCCAGTAGAGCCCGACAGAGCCCGACAGAGCCCGACAGAGCCCGACAGGGCCCAGTAGAGCCCAGTAGAACCCGACAGAGCCCAATAGAGCCCGACAGAGCCCGACAGAGCCCGACAGAGCCCGACAGGGCCCGACAGAGCCCGACAGAGCCCGACAGGGCCCGACAGAGCCCGACAGGGCCCAGTAGAGCCCGACAGAGCCCGACAAAGCCCGACAGAGCCCGACAGAGCCCAGTAGAGCCCGACAGAGCCCGACAGGGCCCGACAGAGCCCGACAGAGCCCAGTAGAGCCCGACAGAGACCGTCAGGGCCCGACAGGGCCCGACAGGGCCCAGTAGAGCCTGACAGAGCCCGACAGAGCCCAGTAGAGCCCAGTAGAGCCCGACAGAGCCCGACAGAGCCCGACAGAGCCCGACAGGGCCCGACAGAGCCCGACAGGACCCGACAGGGCCCGACAGAGCCCGACAGGGCCCGACAGGGCCCAGTAGAGCCCGACAGAGCCCGACAGAGCCCGACAGAGCCCGACAGGGCCCGACAGGGCCCGACAGAGCCCAGTAGAGCCCGACAGAGCCCGACAGAGCCCGACAGAACCCGACAGAACCCGAGAGAGCCCGACAGAGCCCAGCAGAGCCCGACAGAGCCCGACAGAGCCCGACAGAGCCCGACAGAGCCCGACAGAACCCGACAGAGCCCGACAGAGCCCGACAGAACCCGACAGAGCCCGACAGAGCCCAGTAGAGCCCTACAGAGCCCGACAGAGCCCGACAGAGCCCGACAGGGCCCGACAGGGCCCGACAGGGCCCAGTAGAGCCCGACATAGCCCGACAGAGCCCGACAGAGCCCGACAGGGCCCGACAGGGCCCAGAAGAGCCCGACAGAGCCCGACAGAGCCCGACAGAACCCGACAGAGCCCGACAGAGCCCGACAGAGCCCGACAGGGCCCGACAGGGCCCGACAGAGCCCGACAGAGCCCGACAGGGCCCAGTAGAGCCCGACAGAGCCCGACAGAGCCCAGTAGAGCCCGACAGAGACCGTCAGGGCCCGACAGGGCCCGACAGGGCCCAGTAGAGCCCGACAGAGCCCGACAGAGCCCAGTAGAGCCCAGTAGAGCCCGACAGAGCCCGACAGAGCCCGACAGAGCCCGACAGAGCCCGACAGGGCCCGACAGGGCCCGACAGGACCCGACAGGGCCCGACAGAGCCCGACAGGGCCCGACAGGGCCCAGTAGAGCCCGACAGAGCCCGACAGAGCCCGACAGAGCCCGACAGGGCCCGACAGGGCCCGACAGAGCCCAGTAGAGCCCGACAGAGCCCGACAGAGCCCGACAGAACCCGACAGAACCCGACAGAACCCGAGAGAGCCCGACAGAGCCCAGCAGAGCCCGACAGAGCCCGTCAGGGCCCGACAGGGCCGAGTAGAGCCCGACAGAGCCCGACAAAGCCCGACAGAGCCCGACAGAGCCCAGTAGAGCCCGACAGAGCCCGACAGGGCCCGACAGGGCCCGACAGAGCCCAGTAGAGCCCGACAGAGACCGTCAGGGCCCGACAGGGCCCGACAGGGCCCAGTAGAGCCCGACAGAGCCCGACAGAGCCCGGTAGAGCCCAGTAGAGCCCGACAGAGCCCGACAGAGCCCGACAGAGCCCGACAGGGCCCGACAGAGCCCGACAGGACCCGACAGGGCCCGACAGAGCCCGACAGGGCCCGACAGGGCCCAGTAGAGCCCGACAGAGCCCGACAGAGCCCGACAGAGCCCGACAGAGCCCGACAGGGCCCGACAGGGCCCAGTAGAGCCCGACAGAGCCCGACAGAGCCCGACAGAACCCGACAGAACCCGAGAGAGCCCGACAGAGCCCAGCAGAGCCCGACAGAGCCCGACAGAGCCCGACAGGGCCGAGTAGAGCCCGACAGAGCCCGACAAATCCCGACAGAGCCCGACAGAGCCCAGTAGAGCCCGACAGAGCCCGACAGGGCCCGACAGAGCCCGACAGAGCCCGACAGAGCCCAGTAGAGCCCGACAGAGCCCGACAGAGCCCAGTAGAGCCCAGTAGAGCCCGACAGAGCCCGACAGAGCCCGACAGGGCCCGACAGGGCCCGACAGAGCCCGACAGGGCCCGACAGAGCCCAGTAGATCCCGACAGAGCCCGACAGAGCCCGACAGAGCCCGACAGGGCCCGACAGGGCCCGACAGGGCCCGACAGAGCCCGACAGGGTCCGACAGGGCCCGACAGATCCCAGTAGAGCCCGACAGAGCCCGACAGAGCCCGACAGAACCCGACAGAGCCCGACAGAGCCCAGTAGAGCCCTACAGAGCCCGACAGAGCCCGACAGAGCCCGACAGGGCCCGACAGGGCCCGACAGGGCCCAGTAGAGCCCGACAGAGCCCGACAGAGCCCGACAGAGCCCGACAGGGCCCGACAGGGCCCAGAAGAGCCCGACAGAGCCCGACAGAGCCCGACAGAACCCGACAGAGCCCGACAGAGCCCGACAGAGCCCGACAGGGCCCGACAGGGCCCGACAGAGCCCGACAGAGCCCGACAGGGCCCAGTAGAGCCCGACAGAGCCCGACAGAGCCCAGTAGAGCCCAGTAGAGCCCGACAGAGCCCGACAGAGCGCGACAGAGCCCGACAGAACCCGACAGAGCCCGACAGAGACCAGTTGAGCCCGACAGAGCCCGACAGGGCCCGACAGGGCCCGACAGGGCCCAGTAGAGCCCGACAGAGCCCGACAGAGCCCGACAGAGCCCAGTAGAGCCCGACAGAGCCCGACAGACCCCGACAGAGCCCGACAGGGCCCGTCAGAGCCTGACAGAGCCCGACAGAGCCCAGTAGAGCCCGACAGAGCCCGACAGGGCCCAGTAGAGCCCGACAGAGCCCGACAGAGCCCGACAGAGCCCGACAGGGCCTGACAGGGCCCAGAAGAGCCCGACAGAGCCCGACAGAGTCCAGTAGAGCCCGACAGAGCCCGACAGAGCCCGACAGAGCCCGACAGGGCCCAACAGGGCCCTGTAGAGCCCGACAGAGCCCGACAGAGCCCGACAGAGCCCGACAGGGCCCGACAGGGCCCAGAAGAGCCCGACAGAGCCCGACAGAGCCCGACAGAACCCGACAGAGCCCGACAGAGCCCGACAGAGCCCGACAGGGCCCGACAGGGCCCGACAGAGCCCGACAGGGCCCAGTAGAGCCCGAGAGAGCACGACAGAGCCCAGTAGAGCCCAGTAGAGCCCGACAGAGCCCGACAGAGCCCGACAGAGCCCGACAGAACCCGACAGAGCCCGACAGGGCCCAGTAGAGCCCGACAGAGCCCGACAGAGCCCGACAGGGCCCGACAGAGCCCAGTAGAGCCCGACAGAGCCCGACAGAGCCCGACAGAGCCCGACAGGGCCCAGTAGAGAACGACAGAGCCCGACAGGGCCCGACAGAGCCCGACAGAGCCCGACAGGGCCCAGTAGAGCCCAGTAGAGCCCGACAGGGCCCAGTAGAGCCCAGTAGAGCCCGACAGAGCCCAGTAGAGCCCTACAGGGCCCGACAGAGCCCGACAGGGCCCGACAGAGCCCGACAGAGCCCGACAGGGCCCGACAGAGCCTGACAGAGCCCGACAGGGCCCAGTAGAGCCCGACAGAGCCCGACAGAGCCCGACAGAGCCCGACAGAGCCCAGTAGAGCCCGACAGAGCCCGACAAAGCCCGACAGAGCCCGACAGAGCCCGACAGGGCCCGACAGAGCCCAACAGAGCCCGACAGGGGCCGACAGAGCCTGACAGAGCCCGACAGAGCCCGACAGGGCCCGACAGAGCCCGACAGAGCCCGACAGGGCCCGACAGGGCCCAGTAGAGCCCGACAGAGCCCGACAGAGCCCGACAGGGCCCGACAGAGCCCGACAGAGCCCGACAGGGCCCGACAGGGCCCGACAGGGCCCAGTAGAGCCCGACAGAGCCCGACAGAGCCCGACAGAGCCCGACAGGGCCCGACAGGGCCCGACAGAGCCCAGAAGAGCCCGACAGAGCCCGACAGAGCCCGACAGAACCCAACAGAGCCCGACAGAGCCCAGCAGAGCCCGACAGAGCCCGTCAGGGCCCGACAGGGCCCAGTAGAGCCCGACAGAGCCCGACCAAGCCCGACAGAGCCCGACAGAGCCCAGTAGAGCCCGACAGAGCCCGACAGGGCCCGACAGAGCCCGACAGAGCCCGACAGAGCCCAGTAGAGCCCGACAGAGCCCATCAGGGCCCGACAGGGCCCGACAGGGCCCAGTAGAGCCCGACAGAGCCCGACAGAGCCCAGTAGAGCCCAGTAGAGCCCGACAGAGCCCGACAGAGCCCGACAGGGCCCGACAGAGCCCGACAGAGCCCGTCAGGGCCCGACAGGGCCCGACAGAGCCCGACAGGGCCCGACAGGGCCCAGTAGAGCCCGACAGAGCCCGACAGAGCCCGACAGAGCCCGACAGAGCCCGACAGGGCCCGACAGGGCCCGACAGAGCCCGACAGGGCCCGACAGGGCCCGACAGAGCCCAGTAGAGCCCGACAGAGCCCGACAGAGCCCGACAGAACCCGACAGAGCCCGACAGAGCCCAGTAGAGCCCTACAGAGCCCGACAGAGCCCGACAGGGCCCGACAGGGCCCGACAGGGCCCAGTAGAGCCCGACAGAGCCCGACAGAGCCCGACAGAGCCCGACAGAGCCCGACAGGGCCCGACAGGGCCCAGAAGAGCCCGACAGAGCCCGACAGAGCCCGACAGAACCCGACAGAGCCCGACAGAGCCCGACAGAGCCCGACAGGGCCCGACAGAGCCCGACAGGGCCCAGTAGAGCCCGACAGAGCCCGACAGAGCCCAGTAGAGGCCAGTAGAGCCCGACAGAGCCCGACAGAGCCCGACAGAGCCCGAGAGAACCCGACAGAGCCCGACAGAGCCCGACAGGGTCCGACAGGGCCCAGTAGAGCCCGACAGAGCCCGACAGAGCCCGACAGAGCCCAGTAGAGCCCGACAGAGCCCGACAGAACCCGACAGGGCCCGACAGAGCCTGACAGATCCCGACAGAGCCCAGTAGAGCCCGACAGAGCCCGATAGGGCTCAGTAGAGCCCGACAGAGCCCGACAGAGCCCGACAGAGCCCGACAGGGCCCGACAGGGCCCAGAAGAGCCCGACAGAGCCCGACAGAGTCCAGTAGAGCCCGACAGAGCCCGACAGAGCCCGACATAGCCCGACAGGGCCCGACAGGGCCCGACAGAGCCCGACAGGGCCCAGTAGAGCCCAGTAGAGCCCGACAGGGCCCAGTAGAGCCCAGTAGAGCCCGACAGAGCCCAGTAGAGCCCGACAGGGCCCGACAGAGCCCGACAGGGCCCGACAGAGCCCGACAGAGCCCGACAGAGCCCGACAGGGCCCGACAGAGCCCGACAGAGCCCGACAGGGCCCAGTAGAGCCCGACAGAGCCCGACAGAGCCCGACAGAGCCCGACAGAGCCCGACAGAGCCCAGTAGAGCCCGACAGAGCCCGACAGAGCCCGACAGAGCCCGACAGAGCCCGACAGAGCCTGACAGAGCCCGACAGGGCCCAGTAGAGCCCGACAGAGCCCGACAGAGCCCGACAGAGCCCAGTAGAGCCCGACAGAGCCCGACAGAGCCCGACAGAGCCCGACAGAGCCCGACAGGGCCCGACAGAGCCCGACAGAGCCCGACAGGGCCCGACAGAGCCTGACAGAGCCCGACAGAGTCCAACAGGGCCCGACAGAGCCCGACAGAGCCCGACAGGGCCCGACAGGGCCCAGTAGAGCCCGACAGAGCCCGACAGAGCTTGACAGGGCCCGACAGAGCCCGACAGGGCCCGACAGGGCCCAGTAGAGCCCGACAGAGCCCGACAGAGCCCGACAGGGCCCAGTAGTGCCCGACAGAGCCCGACAGAGCCCGACAGAGCCCGACAGGGCCCGACAGAGCCCGACAGAGGCCGACAGGGCCCGACAGGGCCCGACAGGGCCCGACAGAGCCCGACAGAGCCCGACAGGGCCCAGTAGAGCCCGACAGAGCCCGACAGAGCCCGACAGAGCCCGACAGAGCCCAGTAGAGCCCGACAGAGCCCGACAGAGCCCGACAGGGCCCGACAGGGACCGACAGAGCCCGACAGAGGCCGACAGGGCCCGACAGGGCCCGACAGAGCCCAGTAGAGCCCGACAGAGCCCGACAGAGCCCGACAGAGCCCGACAGGGCCCAGTAGTGCCCGACAGAGCCCGACAGAGCCCGACAGGGCCCGACAGGGCCCAGTAGAGCCCGACAGAGCCCGACAGAGCCCGACAGAACCCGTCAGAGCCCGACAGAGCCCGACAGAGCCCGACAGAGCCCGACAGAGTCCGACGGGTCCCAGTAGAGCCCGACAGAGCCCGACAGGGCCCGACAGAGCCCGACAGAGCCCGACAGAGCCCGACAGGGCCCGACAGGGCCCAGTAGAGCCCGACAGAGCCGAGAGGGCCCGACAGAGCCCGACAGAGCCCGACAGGGCCCGACAGAGCCCGACAGAGCCCGACAGAGCCCAGTAGAGCCCGACAGAGCCCGACAGAGCCCGACAGAACCCGACAGGGCCCAGTAGAGCCCGACAGAGCCCGACAAAGCCCGACAGAGCCCGACAGGGCCCGACAGAGCCCGACAGAGCCCGACAGAGCCCGACAGGGCCCAGTAGAGCCCGACAGAGCCCGACAGAGCCCGACAGAGCCCGACAGAGCCCGACAGGGCCCGACAGGGCCCAGTAGAGCCCGACAGAGACCGACAGAGCCCGACAGAGCCCGACAGGGCCCGGTAGAGCCCGACAGAGCCCGACAGAGCCCGACAGAGCCCGACAGGGCCCGACAGAGACCGACAGAGCCCGACAGGGCCCGACAGGGCCCGACAGAGCCCGACAGGGCCCGACAGAGCCCGACAGAGCCCGACAGGGCCCGACAGAGCCCGACAGAGCCCGACAGGGCCCAGTAGAGCCCGACAGAGCCCGACAGGGCCCGACAGAGCCCGACAGAGCCCGACAGAGCCCAGTAGAGCCCGACAGAGCCCGACAGAGCCCGACAGAGCCCGACAGGGCCCGACAGAGCCCGACAGGGCCCGACAGGGCCCGACAAAGCCCGACAGAGCCCGACAGGGTCCGACAGAGCCCGACAGGGCCCAGTAGAGCCCGACAGAGCCCGACAGAGCCCGACAGAGCCCGACAGAGCCCAGTAGAGCCCGACAGAGCCCGACAGAGCCCGACAGAGCCCAGTAGAGCCCGAAAGAGCCCGACAGGGCCCGACAGGGGCCAGTAGAGCCCGACAGAGCCCGACAGAGCCCAGTAGAGCCCAGTAGAGCCCGACAGAGCCCGACAGAGCCCGACAGAGCCCGACAGGGCCCGACAGAGCCCGACAGAGCCCGACAGGGCCCGACAGGGCCCAGTAGAGCCCGAAAGAGCCCGACAGAGCCCAGTAGAGCCCAGTAGAGCCCGACAGGGCCCGACAGGGCCCGACAGGGCCCAGTAGAGCCCGACAGAGCCCGACAGAGCCTGACAGAGCCCGACAGGGCCCGACAGGTCCCGACAGAGCCCGACAGAGCCCGACAGGGCCCAGTAGAGCCCGACAGAGCCCGACAGGGCCCGACAGAGCCCGACAGAGCCCGACAGTGCCCGACAGGGCCCGGTAGAGCCCGACAGAGCCCGACAGAGCCCGACAGAGCCCGACAGGGCCCGACAGGGCCCGACAGGGCCCGACAGAGCCCGACAGGGCCCGACAGAGCCCGACAGGGCCCGACAGGGCCCAAGAGAGCCCGATAGAGCCCGACAGGGCCCGACAGAGCCCGACAGAGCCCGACAGGGCCCGACAGGGCCCGACAGAGCCCGACAGAGCCCGATAGAGCCCGACAGGGCCCGACAGAGCCCGACAGAGCCCGACAGGGCACGACAGAGCCCGACAGAGCCCGACAGGGCCCGACAGAGCCCGACAGAGCCTGACAGAGCCCGACAGAGCCCGACAGGGCCCGACAGGGCCCAGTAGAGCCCGACAGAGCCCAGTAGAGCCCAGTAGAGCCCGACAGAGCCCGACAGGGCCCGACAGAGCCCGACAGGGCCCGACAGGGCCCGACAGGGCCCAGTAGAGCCCGACAGAGCCCGACAGAGCCCGACAGAGCCCGACAGAGTCCAACAGGGCCCGACAGAGCCCGACAGAGCCCGACAGGGCCCGACAGGGCCCAGTAGTGCCCGACAGAGCCCGACAGAGCCCGACAGAGCCCGACAGATCCCGACAGAGCCCGACAGAGCCCGACAGAGCCCAGTAGAGCCCGACAGAGCCCGACAGAGCCCGACAGGGCCCGACAGAGCCCGACAGAGCCCGACAGGGCCCGACAGGGCCCGACAGAGCCCAGTAGAGCCTGACAGAGCCCGACAGAGCCCGACAGAGCCCGACAGGGCCCAGTAGTGCCCGACAGAGCCCGACAGAGCCCGACAGGGCCCGACAGGGCCCAGTAGAGCCCGACAGAGCCCGACAGAGCCCGACAGAACCCGTCAGGGCCCAGTAGAGCCCGACAGAGCCCGACAGAGCCCGACAGAGCCCGACAGGGCCCGACAGAGCCCGACAGAGCCTGACAGAGCCCGACAGGGCCCAGTAGAGCCCGACAGAGCCGAGAGGGCCCGACAGAGCCCGACAGAGCCCGACAGGGCCCGACAGAGCCCGACAGAGCCCAGTAGAGCCCGACAGAGCCCGACAGAGCCCGACAGAACCCGACAGGGCCCAGTAGAGCCCGACAGAGCCCGACAGAGCCCGACAGAGCCCGACAGGGCCCGACAGAGCCCGACAGAGCCTGACAGAGCCCGACAGGGCCCAGTAGAGCCCGACAGAGCCCGACAGAGCCCGACAGAGCCCGACAGGGCCCAGTAGAGCCCGACAGAGACCGACAGAGCCCGACAGAGCCCGACAGGGCCCAGTAGAGCCCGACAGAGCCCGACAGAGCCCGACAGAGCCCGAGAGGGCCCGACAGAGACCGACAGAGCCCGACAGGGCCCGACAGGGCCCGACAGAGCCCGACAGGGCCCGACAGAGCCCGACAGAGCCCGACAGGGCCCAGTAGAGCCCGACAGAGCCCGACAGAGCCCGACAGAGCCCAGTAGAGCCCGACAGAGCCCGACAGAGCCCGACAGAGCCCGACAGGGCCCGACAGAGCCCGACAGGGCCCGACAGGGCCCGACAGAGCCCGACAGGTTCCGACAGAGCCCGACAGGGCCCAGTAGAGCCCGACAGAGCCCGACAGAGCCCGACAGACCCGACAGAGCCCAGTAGAGCCCGACAGAGCCCGACAGAGCCCGACAGAGCCCGACAGAGTTTGACAGAGCCCGACAGAGTCCAACAGGCCCCGACAGAGCCCGACAGAGCCCGACAGGGCCCGACAGGGCCCAGTAGAGCCCGACAGAGCCCGACAGAGCCCGACAGGGCCCGACAGAGCCCGACAGGGCCCGACAGAGCCCAGTAGAGCCCGACAGAGCCCGACAGAGCCCGACAGGGCCCGACAGGGCCCAGTAGTGCCCGACAGAGCCAGACAGAGCCCGACAGAGCCCGACAGGGCCCGACAGAGCCCGACAGAGCCCGACAGGGCCCGACAGGGCCCGACAGGGCCCGACAGAGCCCGACAGAGCCCGACAGGGCCCAGTAGAGCCCGACAGAGCCCGACAGAGCCCGACAGAGCCCGACAGGGCCCGACAGAGCCCGACAGGGCCCGACAGGGCCCGACAGAGCCCGACAGAGGCCGACAGGGCCCGACAGGGCCCGACAGAGCCCAGTAGAGCCCGACAGAGCCCGACAGAGCCCGACAGAGCCCGACAGGGCCCAGTAGTGCCCGACAGAGCCCGACAGAGCCCGACAGGGCCCGACAGGGTCCAGTAGAGCTCGACAGAGCCCGACAGAGCCCGACAGAACCCGTCAGAGCCCGACAGAGCCCGACAGAGCCCGACAGAGCCCGACAGAGTCCGACGGGTCCCAGTAGAGCCCGACAGAGCCCGACAGAGCCCGACAGGGCCCAGTAGAGCCCGACAGAGCCGAGAGGGCCCGACAGAGCCCGACAGAGCCCGACAGAGCCCGACAGAGCCCGACAGGGCCCGACAGAGCCCGACAGAGCCCGACAGGGCACGACAGAGCCCGACAGAGCCCGACAGAGCCCGACAGAACCCGACAGGGCCCAGTAGAGCCCGACAGAGCCCGACAGAGCCCGACAGAGCCCGACAGGGCCCGACAGAGCCCGACAGGGCCCGACAGAGCCCGACAGGGCCCAGTAGAGCCCGACAGAGCCCGACAGAGCCCGACAGAGCCCGACAGAGCCCAGTAGAGCCCGACAGAGCCCGACAGGGCCCGACAGAGCCCGACAGGGCCCGACAGGGCCCGACAGAGCCCGACAGAGCCCGACAGGTTCCGACAGAGCCCGACAGGGCCCAGTAGAGCCCGACAGAGCCCGACAGAGCCCGACAGAGCCCAGTAGAGCCCGACAGAGCCCGACAGAGCCCGACAGAGCCCAGTAGAGCCTGAAAGAGCCCGACAGGGCCCGACAGGGCCCGACAGGGGCCAGTAGAGCCCGACAGAGCCCGACAGAGCCCAGTAGAGCCCAGTAGAGCCCGACAGAGCCCGACAGAGCCCGACAGAGCCCGACAGGGCCCGACAGAGCCCGACAGAGCCCGACAGGGCCCGAAAGGGCCCGACAGGGCCCAGTAGAGCCCGAAAGAGCCCGACAGAGCCCAGTAGAGCCCAGTAGAGCCCGACAGGGCCCGACAGGGCCCGACAGGGCCCAGTAGAGCCCGACAGAGCCCGACAGAGCCTGACAGAGCCCGACAGGGCCCGACAGGTCCCGACAGAGCCCGACAGAGCCCGACAGGGCCCAGTAGAGCCCGACAGAGCCCGACAGGGCCCGACAGAGCCCGACAGAGCCCGACAGAGCCCGACAGGGCCCGGTAGAGCCCGACAGAGCCGACAGAGCCCGACAGAGCCCGACAGGGCCCGACAGGGCCCGACAGAGCCCGACAGGGCCCGACAGAGCCCAGTAGAGCCCGATAGAGCCCGACAGGGCCCGACAGAGCCCGACAGAGCCCGACAGGGCCCGACAGGGCCCGACAGGGCCCGACAGAGCCCGACAGGGCCCGATAGAGCCCGACAGGGCCCGACAGGGCCCAGTAGAGCCCGACAGAGCCCGACAGAGCCCGACAGAGCCCAGTAGAGCCCAGTAGAGCCCGACAGAGCCCGACACAGCCCGACAGAGCCCGACAGAGCCCGACAGGGCCCGACAGAGCCCGACAGAGCCCGACAGAGCCCGACAGGGCCCAGTAGAGCCCGACAGAGCCCGACAGAGCCCGACAGAGCCCGACAGGGACCGACAGAGCCCGACAGAGCCCGACAGAGCCCGACAGGTCCCGACAGGGCCCGACAGAGCCCGACAGAGCCCGACAGGGCCCGACAGAGCCCGACAGAGCCCGACAGAGCCCGACAGAGCCCGACAGGGCCCAGTAGAGCCCAGTAGAACCCGACAGAGCCCAGTAGAGCCCGACAGAGCCCGACAGAGCCCGACAGAGCCCGACAGGGCCCGACAGGGCCCGATAGAGCCCGACAGGGCCCGACAGAGCCCGACAGTGCCCAGTAGAGCCCGACAGAGCCCGACAAAGCCCGACAGAGCCCGACAGAGCCCAGTAGAGCCCGACAGAGCCCGACAGGGCCCGACAGGGCCCGACAGAGCCCGACAGAGCCCGACAGGGCCCGACAGGGCCCGACAGAGCCCAGTAGAGCCCGACAGAGCCCGACAGAGCCCGACAGAGCCCGACAGGGCCCGACAGGGCCCGACAGGGCCCAGTAGAGCCCGACAGAGCCCGACAGAGCCCGACAGAGCCCGACAGGGCCCGACAGAGCCCGACAGAGCCCGACAGGGCCCGACAGGGCCCGACAGAGCCCGACAGGGCCCGACAGAGCCCGACAGGGCCCAGTAGAGCCCGACAGAGCCCGACAGAGCCCGACAGAGCCCGACAGGGCCCGACAGAGCCCGACAGAGCCTGACAGAGCCCGACAGGGCCCAGTAGAGCCCGACAGAGCCCGACAGAGCCCGACAGAGCCCGACAGGGCCCAGTAGAGCCCGACAGAGACCGACAGAGCCCGACAGAGCCCGACAGGGCCCAGTAGAGCCCGACAGAGCCCGACAGAGCCCGACAGAGCCCGAGAGGGCCCGACAGAGACCGACAGAGCCCGACAGGGCCCGACAGGGCCCGACAGAGCCCGACAGGGCCCGACAGGGCCCGACAGAGCCCGACAGGGCCCGACAGAGCCCGACAGAGCCCGACAGGGCCCAGTAGAGCCCGACAGAGCCCGACAGAGCCCGACAGAGCCCGACAGAGCCCAGTAGAGCCCGACAGAGCCCGACAGAGCCCGACAGAGCCCGACAGGGCCCGACAGAGCCCGACAGGGCCCGACAGGGCCCGACAGAGCCCGACAGGTTCCGACAGAGCCCGACAGGGCCCAGTAGAGCCCGACAGAGCCCGACAGAGCCCGACAGACCCGACAGAGCCCAGTAGAGCCCGACAGAGCCCGACAGAGCCCGACAGAGCCCGACAGAGTTTGACAGAGCCCGACAGAGTCCAACAGGCCCCGACAGAGCCCGACAGAGCCCGACAGGGCCCGACAGGGCCCAGTAGAGCCCGACAGAGCCCGACAGAGCCCGACAGGGCCCGACAGAGCCCGACAGGGCCCGACAGAGCCCAGTAGAGCCCGACAGAGCCCGACAGAGCCCGACAGGGCCCGACAGGGCCCAGTAGTGCCCGACAGAGCCAGACAGAGCCCGACAGAGCCCGACAGGGCCCGACAGAGCCCGACAGAGCCCGACAGGGCCCGACAGGGCCCGACAGGGCCCGACAGAGCCCGACAGAGCCCGACAGGGCCCAGTAGAGCCCGACAGAGCCCGACAGAGCCCGACAGAGCCCGACAGGGCCCGACAGAGCCCGACAGGGCCCGACAGGGCCCGACAGAGCCCGACAGAGGCCGACAGGGCCCGACAGGGCCCGACAGAGCCCAGTAGAGCCCGACAGAGCCCGACAGAGCCCGACAGAGCCCGACAGGGCCCAGTAGTGCCCGACAGAGCCCGACAGAGCCCGACAGGGCCCGACAGGGTCCAGTAGAGCTCGACAGAGCCCGACAGAGCCCGACAGAACCCGTCAGAGCCCGACAGAGCCCGAGAGAGCCCGACAGAGCCCGACAGAGTCCGACGGGTCCCAGTAGAGCCCGACAGAGCCCGACAGAGCCCGACAGGGCCCAGTAGAGCCCGACAGAGCCGAGAGGGCCCGACAGAGCCCGACAGAGCCCGACAGAGCCCGACAGAGCCCGACAGGGCCCGACAGAGCCCGACAGAGCCCGACAGGGCACGACAGAGCCCGACAGAGCCCGACAGAGCCCGACAGAACCCGACAGGGCCCAGTAGAGCCCGACAGAGCCCGACAGAGCCCGACAGAGCCCGACAGGGCCCGACAGAGCCCGACAGGGCCCGACAGAGCCCGACAGGGCCCAGTAGAGCCCGACAGAGCCCGACAGAGCCCGACAGAGCCCGACAGAGCCCAGTAGAGCCCGACAGAGCCCGACAGGGCCCGACAGAGCCCGACAGGGCCCGACAGGGCCCGACAGAGCCCGACAGAGCCCGACAGGTTCCGACAGAGCCCGACAGGGCCCAGTAGAGCCCGACAGAGCCCGACAGAGCCCGACAGAGCCCAGTAGAGCCCGACAGAGCCCGACAGAGCCCGACAGAGCCCAGTAGAGCCTGAAAGAGCCCGACAGGGCCCGACAGGGCCCGACAGGGGCCAGTAGAGCCCGACAGAGCCCGACAGAGCCCAGTAGAGCCCAGTAGAGCCCGACAGAGCCCGACAGAGCCCGACAGAGCCCGACAGGGCCCGACAGAGCCCGACAGAGCCCGACAGGGCCCGAAAGGGCCCGACAGGGCCCAGTAGAGCCCGAAAGAGCCCGACAGAGCCCAGTAGAGCCCAGTAGAGCCCGACAGGGCCCGACAGGGCCCGACAGGGCCCAGTAGAGCCCGACAGAGCCCGACAGAGCCTGACAGAGCCCGACAGGGCCCGACAGGTCCCGACAGAGCCCGACAGAGCCCGACAGGGCCCAGTAGAGCCCGAGAGAGCCCGACAGGGCCCGACAGAGCCCGACAGAGCCCGACAGAGCCCGACAGGGCCCGGTAGAGCCCGACAGAGCCGACAGAGCCCGACAGAGCCCGACAGGGCCCGACAGGGCCCGACAGAGCCCGACAGGGCCCGACAGAGCCCAGTAGAGCCCGATAGAGCCCGACAGGGCCCGACAGAGCCCGACAGAGCCCGACAGGGCCCGACAGGGCCCGACAGGGCCCGACAGAGCCCGACAGGGCCCGATAGAGCCCGACAGGGCCCGACAGGGCCCAGTAGAGCCCGACAGAGCCCGACAGAGCCCGACAGAGCCCAGTAGAGCCCAGTAGAGCCCGACAGAGCCCGACACAGCCCGACAGAGCCCGACAGAGCCCGACAGGGCCCGACAGAGCCCGACAGAGCCCGACAGAGCCCGACAGGGCCCAGTAGAGCCCGACAGAGCCCGACAGAGCCCGACAGAGCCCGACAGGGACCGACAGAGCCCGACAGAGCCCGACAGAGCCCGACAGGTCCCGACAGGGCCCGACAGAGCCCGACAGAGCCCGACAGGGCCCGACAGAGCCCGACAGAGCCCGACAGAGCCCGACAGAGCCCGACAGGGCCCAGTAGAGCCCAGTAGAACCCGACAGAGCCCAGTAGAGCCCGACAGAGCCCGACAGAGCCCGACAGAGCCCGACAGGGCCCGACAGGGCCCGATAGAGCCCGACAGGGCCCGACAGAGCCCGACAGTGCCCAGTAGAGCCCGACAGAGCCCGACAAAGCCCGACAGAGCCCGACAGAGCCCAGTAGAGCCCGACAGAGCCCGACAGGGCCCGACAGGGCCCGACAGAGCCCGACAGAGCCCGACAGGGCCCGACAGGGCCCGACAGAGCCCAGTAGAGCCCGACAGAGCCCGACAGAGCCCGACAGAGCCCGACAGGGCCCGACAGGGCCCGACAGGGCCCAGTAGAGCCCGACAGAGCCCGACAGAGCCCGACAGAGCCCGACAGGGCCCGACAGAGCCCGACAGAGCCCGACAGGGCCCGACAGGGCCCGACAGAGCCCGACAGGGCCCGACAGAGCCCGACAGGGCCCGACAGAGCCCGACAGGGCCCGACAGGGCACGACAGAGCCCGACAGGGCCCGACAGAGCCCGACAGGGCCCGACAGGGCACGACAGAGCCCGACACAGCCCGACAGAGCCCGACAGAGCCCGACAGAGCCCGACAGAGCCCGACAGAGCCCGACAGAGACCGACAGGGCCCAGTAGAGCCCGACAGAGCCCGACAGAGCCCGACAGAGCCCGACAGGGACCGACAGAGCCCGACAGAGCCCGACAGGGCCCGACAGAGCCCGACAGAGCCCGACAGGACCCGACAGAGCCCAGTAGAGCCCGACAGAGCCCGAGAGAGCCCGACAGGGCCCAGTAGAGCCCAGTAGAACCCGACAGAGCCCAATAGAGCCCGACACAGCCCGACAGAGCCCGACAGAGCCCGACAGGGCCCGACAGAGCCCGACAGAGCCCGACAGGGCCCGACAGAGCCCGACAGGGCCCAGTAGAGCCCGACAGAGCCCGACAAAGCCCGACAGAGCCCGACAGAGCCCAGTAGAGCCCGACAGAGCCCGACAGGGCCCGACAGAGCCCGACAGAGCCCAGTAGAGCCCGACAGAGACCGTCAGGGCCCGACAGGGCCCGACAGAGCCCGACAGGGCCCGACAGAGCCCAGTAGAGCCCGACAGAGCCCGACAGAGCCCGACAGAACCCGACAGAGCCCGACAGAGCCCAGCAGAGCCCGACAGAGCCCATCAGGGCCCGACAGGGCCCAGTAGAGCCCGACAGAGCCCGACAAAGCCCGACAGAGCCCGACAGAGCCCAGTAGAGCCCGACAGAGCCCGACAGGGCCCGACAGAGCCCGACAGAGCCCGACAGAGCCCGACAGAGCCCGACAGGGCCCGACAGGGCCCGACAGAGCCCGACAGAGCCCAGTAGAGCCCAGTAGAGCCCGACAGAGCCCGACAGAGCCCGACAGAGCCCGACAGGGCCCGACAGAGCCCGACAGAGCCCGACAGGGCCCGACAGGGCCCGACAGAGCCCGACAGGGCCCGACAGGGATCAGTAGAGCCCGACAGAGCCCGACAGAGCCCGACAGGGCCCGACAGGGACTGACAGAGCCCGACAGAGCCCGACAGGTCCCGACAGGGCCCGACAGGGCCCAGTAGAGCCCGACAGAGCCCGACAGAGCCCGACAGAGCCCGACAGGGCCCGACAGGGCCCAGTAGAGCCCGACAGAGCCCGACAGAGCCCGACAGAGCCCAGTAGAGCCCAGTAGAGCCCGACAGAGCCCGACACAGCCCGACAGAGCCCGACAGGGCCCGACAGGGCCCGACAGGGCCCGACAGAGCCCGACAGAGCCCGACAGGGCCCAGTAGAGCCCGACAGAGCCCGACAGAGCCCGACAGGGACCGACAGAGCCCGACAGAGCCCGACAGGTCCCGACAGGGCCCGACAGAGCCCGACAGAGCCCGACAGAGCCCGAAAGGGCCCGACAGAGCCCGACAGAGCCCGACAGAGCCCGACAGGGCCCAGTAGAGCCCAGTAGAACCCGACAGAGCCCAGTAGAGCCCGACAGAGCCCGACAGAGCCCGACAGAGCCCGACAGGGCCCGACAGAGCCCGACAGAGCCCGACAGGGCCCGACAGAGCCCGACAGGGCCCAGTAGAGCCCGACAGAGCCCGACAAAGCCCGACAGAGCCCGACAGAGCCCAGTAGAGCCCGACAGAGCCCGACAGGGCCCGACAGGGCCCAACAGAGCCCGACAGAGCCCGACAGGGCCCGACAGGGCCCGACAGAGCCCAGTAGAGCCCGACAGAGCCCGACAGAGCCCGACAGAGCCCGACAGGGCCCGACAGGGCCCGACAGAGCCCGACAGGGCCCGACAGGGCCCGACAGAGCCCGACAGGGCCTGACAGAGCCCGACAGGGCCCGACAGGGCACGACAGAGCCCGACAGGGCCCGACAGAGCCCGACAGGGCCCGACAGGGCACGACAGAGCCCGACACAGCCCGACAGAGCCCGACAGAGACCGACAGGGCCCAGTAGAGCCCGACAGAGCCCGACAGAGCCCGACAGAGCCCGACAGGGACCGACAGAGCCCGACAGAGCCCGACAGGGCCCGACAGAGCCCGACAGGGCCCAGTAGAGCCCGACAGAGCCCGACAAAGCCCGACAGAGCCCGACAGAGCCCAGTAGAGCCCGACAGAGCCCGACAGGGCCCGACAGAGCCCGACAGAGCCCAGTAGAGCCCGACAGAGACCGTCAGGGCCCGACAGGGCCCGACAGAGCCCGACAGGGCCCGACAGGGCCCGACAGAGCCCAGTAGAGCCCGACAGAGCCCGACAGAGCCCGACAGAACCCGACAGAGCCCGACAGAGCCCAGCAGAGCCCGACAGAGCCCATCAGGGCCCGACAGGGCCCAGTAGAGCCCGACAGAGCCCGACAAAGCCCGACAGCGCCCGACAGAGCCCAGTAGGGCCCGACAGAGCCCGACAGGGCCCGACAGAGCCCGACAGAGCCCGACAGAGCCCGACAGGGCCCGACAGGGCCCGACAGAGCCCGACAGAGCCCAGTAGAGCCCAGTAGAGCCCGACAGAGCCCGACAGAGCCCGACAGGGCCCGACAGAGCCCGACAGAGCCCGACAGGGCCCGACAGGGCCCGACAGGGCCCAGTAGAGCCCGACAGAGCCCGACAGAGCCCGACAGGGCCCGACAGGGCCCGACAGATCCCAGTAGAGCCCGACAGAGCCCGACAGAGCCCGACAGGGCCCGACAGGGCCCGACAGATCCCAGTAGAGCCCGACAGAGCCCGACAGAGCCCGACAGAGCCCGACAGGGCCCGACAGGTCCCGACAGGGCCCAGTAGAGCCCGACAGAGCCCGACAGAGCCCGACAGAGCCCGACAGAGCCCGACAGGGCCCGACAGGGCCCAGAAGAGCCCGACAGAGCCCGACAGAGCCCGACAGAGCCCGACAGAACCCGACAGAGCCCGACAGAGCCCGACAGAGCCCGAAAGGGCCCAACAGGGCCCGACAGAGCCCGACAGGGCCCGATAGAGCCCGACAGAGCCCGACAGGGCCCAGTAGAGCCCGACAGAGCCCGACAGAGCCCGACAGAGCCCGACAGGGCCCGACAGAGCCCGACAGAGCCCGACAGAGCCCGACAGAGCCCGACAGAGCCCGACAGGGACCGACAGAGCCCGACAGAGCCCGACAGGGCCCGACAGAGCCCGACAGAGCCCGACAGGACCTGACAGAGCCCAGTAGAGCCCGACAGAGCCCGACAGAGCCCGACAGGGCCCAGTAGAGCCCAGTAGAACCCGACAGAGCCCAATAGAGCCCGACAGAGCCCGACAGAGCCCGACAGAGCCCGACAGGGCCCGACAGAGCCCGACAGAGCCCGACAGGGCCCGACAGAGCCCGACAGGGCCCAGTAGAGCCCGACAGAGCCCGACAAAGCCCGACAGAGCCCGACAGAGCCCAGTAGAGCCCGACAGAGCCCGACAGGGCCCGACAGAGCCCGACAGAGCCCGACAGAGCCCGACAGGGCCCGACAGAGCCCGACAGAGCCCGACAGGGCCCGACAGAGCCCGACAGGGCCCAGTAGAGCCCGACAGAGCCCGACAAAGCCCGACAGAGCCCGACAGAGCCCAGTAGAGCCCGACAGAGCCCGACAGGGCCCGACAGGGCCCGACAGAGCCCGACAGAGCCCGACAGGTTCCGACAGAGCCCGACAGGGCCCAGTAGAGCCCGACAGAGCCCGACAGAGCCCGACAGAGCCCAGTAGAGCCCGACAGAGCCCGACAGAGCCCGACAGAGCCCAGTAGAGCCTGAAAGAGCCCGACAGGGCCCGACAGGGCCCGACAGGGGCCAGTAGAGCCCGACAGAGCCCGACAGAGCCCAGTAGAGCCCAGTAGAGCCCGACAGAGCCCGACAGAGCCCGACAGAGCCCGACAGGGCCCGACAGAGCCCGACAGAGCCCGACAGGGCCCGAAAGGGCCCGACAGGGCCCAGTAGAGCCCGAAAGAGCCCGACAGAGCCCAGTAGAGCCCAGTAGAGCCCGACAGGGCCCGACAGGGCCCGACAGGGCCCAGTAGAGCCCGACAGAGCCCGACAGAGCCTGACAGAGCCCGACAGGGCCCGACAGGTCCCGACAGAGCCCGACAGAGCCCGACAGGGCCCAGTAGAGCCCGACAGAGCCCGACAGGGCCCGACAGAGCCCGACAGAGCCCGACAGAGCCCGACAGGGCCCGGTAGAGCCCGACAGAGCCGACAGAGCCCGACAGAGCCCGACAGGGCCCGACAGGGCCCGACAGAGCCCGACAGGGCCCGACAGAGCCCAGTAGAGCCCGATAGAGCCCGACAGGGCCCGACAGAGCCCGACAGAGCCCGACAGGGCCCGACAGGGCCCGACAGGGCCCGACAGAGCCCGACAGGGCCCGATAGAGCCCGACAGGGCCCGACAGGGCCCAGTAGAGCCCGACAGAGCCCGACAGAGCCCGACAGAGCCCAGTAGAGCCCAGTAGAGCCCGACAGAGCCCGACACAGCCCGACAGAGCCCGACAGAGCCCGACAGGGCCCGACAGAGCCCGACAGAGCCCGACAGAGCCCGACAGGGCCCAGTAGAGCCCGACAGAGCCCGACAGAGCCCGACAGAGCCCGACAGGGACCGACAGAGCCCGACAGAGCCCGACAGAGCCCGACAGGTCCCGACAGGGCCCGACAGAGCCCGACAGAGCCCGACAGGGCCCGACAGAGCCCGACAGAGCCCGACAGAGCCCGACAGAGCCCGACAGGGCCCAGTAGAGCCCAGTAGAACCCGACAGAGCCCAGTAGAGCCCGACAGAGCCCGACAGAGCCCGACAGAGCCCGACAGGGCCCGACAGGGCCCGATAGAGCCCGACAGGGCCCGACAGAGCCCGACAGTGCCCAGTAGAGCCCGACAGAGCCCGACAAAGCCCGACAGAGCCCGACAGAGCCCAGTAGAGCCCGACAGAGCCCGACAGGGCCCGACAGGGCCCGACAGAGCCCGACAGAGCCCGACAGGGCCCGACAGGGCCCGACAGAGCCCAGTAGAGCCCGACAGAGCCCGACAGAGCCCGACAGAGCCCGACAGGGCCCGACAGGGCCCGACAGGGCCCAGTAGAGCCCGACAGAGCCCGACAGAGCCCGACAGAGCCCGACAGGGCCCGACAGAGCCCGACAGAGCCCGACAGGGCCCGACAGGGCCCGACAGAGCCCGACAGGGCCCGACAGAGCCCGACAGGGCCCGACAGAGCCCGACAGGGCCCGACAGGGCACGACAGAGCCCGACAGGGCCCGACAGAGCCCGACAGGGCCCGACAGGGCACGACAGAGCCCGACACAGCCCGACAGAGCCCGACAGAGCCCGACAGGGCCCGACAGAGCCCGACAGAGCCCGACAGAGACCGACAGGGCCCAGTAGAGCCCGACAGAGCCCGACAGAGCCCGACAGAGCCCGACAGGGACCGACAGAGCCCGACAGAGCCCGACAGGGCCCGACAGAGCCCGACAGAGCCCGACAGGACCCGACAGAGCCCAGTAGAGCCCGACAGAGCCCGAGAGAGCCCGACAGGGCCCAGTAGAGCCCAGTAGAACCCGACAGAGCCCAATAGAGCCCGACACAGCCCGACAGAGCCCGACAGAGCCCGACAGGGCCCGACAGAGCCCGACAGAGCCCGACAGGGCCCGACAGAGCCCGACAGGGCCCAGTAGAGCCCGACAGAGCCCGACAAAGCCCGACAGAGCCCGACAGAGCCCAGTAGAGCCCGACAGAGCCCGACAGGGCCCGACAGAGCCCGACAGAGCCCAGTAGAGCCCGACAGAGACCGTCAGGGCCCGACAGGGCCCGACAGAGCCCGACAGGGCCCGACAGAGCCCAGTAGAGCCCGACAGAGCCCGACAGAGCCCGACAGAACCCGACAGAGCCCGACAGAGCCCAGCAGAGCCCGACAGAGCCCATCAGGGCCCGACAGGGCCCAGTAGAGCCCGACAGAGCCCGACAAAGCCCGACAGAGCCCGACAGAGCCCAGTAGAGCCCGACAGAGCCCGACAGGGCCCGACAGAGCCCGACAGAGCCCGACAGAGCCCGACAGGGCCCGACAGGGCCCGACAGAGCCCGACAGAGCCCAGTAGAGCCCAGTAGAGCCCGACAGAGCCCGACAGAGCCCGACAGAGCCCGACAGGGCCCGACAGAGCCCGACAGAGCCCGACAGGGCCCGACAGGGCCCGACAGAGCCCGACAGGGCCCGACAGGGATCAGTAGAGCCCGACAGAGCCCGACAGAGCCCGACAGGGCCCGACAGGGACTGACAGAGCCCGACAGAGCCCGACAGGTCCCGACAGGGCCCGACAGGGCCCAGTAGAGCCCGACAGAGCCCGACAGAGCCCGACAGAGCCCGACAGGGCCCGACAGGGCCCAGTAGAGCCCGACAGAGCCCGACAGAGCCCGACAGAGCCCAGTAGAGCCCAGTAGAGCCCGACAGAGCCCGACACAGCCCGACAGAGCCCGACAGGGCCCGACAGGGCCCGACAGGGCCCGACAGAGCCCGACAGAGCCCGACAGGGCCCAGTAGAGCCCGACAGAGCCCGACAGAGCCCGACAGGGACCGACAGAGCCCGACAGAGCCCGACAGGTCCCGACAGGGCCCGACAGAGCCCGACAGAGCCCGACAGAGCCCGAAAGGGCCCGACAGAGCCCGACAGAGCCCGACAGAGCCCGACAGGGCCCAGTAGAGCCCAGTAGAACCCGACAGAGCCCAGTAGAGCCCGACAGAGCCCGACAGAGCCCGACAGAGCCCGACAGGGCCCGACAGAGCCCGACAGAGCCCGACAGGGCCCGACAGAGCCCGACAGGGCCCAGTAGAGCCCGACAGAGCCCGACAAAGCCCGACAGAGCCCGACAGAGCCCAGTAGAGCCCGACAGAGCCCGACAGGGCCCGACAGGGCCCAACAGAGCCCGACAGAGCCCGACAGGGCCCGACAGGGCCCGACAGAGCCCAGTAGAGCCCGACAGAGCCCGACAGAGCCCGACAGAGCCCGACAGGGCCCGACAGGGCCCGACAGAGCCCGACAGGGCCCGACAGGGCCCGACAGAGCCCGACAGGGCCTGACAGAGCCCGACAGGGCCCGACAGGGCACGACAGAGCCCGACAGGGCCCGACAGAGCCCGACAGGGCCCGACAGGGCACGACAGAGCCCGACACAGCCCGACAGAGCCCGACAGAGACCGACAGGGCCCAGTAGAGCCCGACAGAGCCCGACAGAGCCCGACAGAGCCCGACAGGGACCGACAGAGCCCGACAGAGCCCGACAGGGCCCGACAGAGCCCGACAGGGCCCAGTAGAGCCCGACAGAGCCCGACAAAGCCCGACAGAGCCCGACAGAGCCCAGTAGAGCCCGACAGAGCCCGACAGGGCCCGACAGAGCCCGACAGAGCCCAGTAGAGCCCGACAGAGACCGTCAGGGCCCGACAGGGCCCGACAGAGCCCGACAGGGCCCGACAGGGCCCGACAGAGCCCAGTAGAGCCCGACAGAGCCCGACAGAGCCCGACAGAACCCGACAGAGCCCGACAGAGCCCAGCAGAGCCCGACAGAGCCCGACAGGGCCCGACAGGGCCCAGTAGAGCCCGACAGAGCCCGACAAAGCCCGACAGCGCCCGACAGAGCCCAGTAGGGCCCGACAGAGCCCGACAGGGCCCGACAGAGCCCGACAGAGCCCGACAGAGCCCGACAGGGCCCGACAGGGCCCGACAGAGCCCGACAGAGCCCAGTAGAGCCCAGTAGAGCCCGACAGAGCCCGACAGAGCCCGACAGGGCCCGACAGAGCCCGACAGAGCCCGACAGGGCCCGACAGGGCCCGACAGGGCCCAGTAGAGCCCGACAGAGCCCGACAGAGCCCGACAGGGCCCGACAGGGCCCGACAGATCCCAGTAGAGCCCGACAGAGCCCGACAGAGCCCGACAGGGCCCGACAGGGCCCGACAGATCCCAGTAGAGCCCGACAGAGCCCGACAGAGCCCGACAGAGCCCGACAGGGCCCGACAGGGCCCGACAGGGCCCAGAAGAGCCCGACAGAGCCCGACAGAGCCCGACAGAGCCCGACAGAACCCGACAGAGCCCGACAGAGCCCGACAGAGCCCGAAAGGGCCCAACAGGGCCCGACAGAGCCCGACAGGGCCCGATAGAGCCCGACAGAGCCCGACAGGGCCCAGTAGAGCCCGACAGAGCCCGACAGAGCCCGACAGAGCCCGACAGGGCCCGACAGAGCCCGACAGGACCTGACAGAGCCCAGTAGAGCCCGACAGAGCCCGACAGAGCCCGACAGGGCCCAGTAGAGCCCAGTAGAACCCGACAGAGCCCAATAGAGCCCGACAGAGCCCGACAGAGCCCGACAGAGCCCGACAGGGCCCGACAGAGCCCGACAGAGCCCGACAGGGCCCGACAGAGCCCGACAGGGCCCAGTAGAGCCCGACAGAGCCCGACAAAGCCCGACAGAGCCCGACAGAGCCCAGTAGAGCCCGACAGAGCCCGACAGGGCCCGACAGAGCCCGACAGAGCCCAGTAGAGCCCGACAGAGACCGTCAGGGCCCGACAGGGCCCGACAGAGCCCGACAGGGCCCGACAGGGCCCGACAGAGCCCAGTAGAGCCCGACAGAGCCCGACAGAGCCCGACAGAACCCGACAGAGCCCGACAGAGCCCAGCAGAGCCCGACAGAGCCCATCAGGGCCCGACAGGGCCCAGTAGAGCCCGACAGAGCCCGACAAAGCCCGACAGAGCCCGACAGAGCCCAGTAGAGCCCGACAGAGCCCGACAGGGCCCGACAGAGCCCGACAGAGCCCGACAGAGCCCGACAGAGCCCGACAGGGCCCGACAGGGCCCGACAGAGCCCAGTAGAGCCCAGTAGAGACCGACAGAGCCCGACAGAGCCCGACAGAGCCCGACAGGGCCCGACAGAGCCCGACAGAGCCCGACAGGGCCCGACAGGGCCCGACAGACCCCGACAGGGCCCGATAGGGCCCAGTAGAGCCCGACAGAGCCCGACAGAGCCCGACAGGGCCCGACAGGGCCCGACAGGGCCCGACAGGGCCCGACAGATCCCAGTAGAGCCCGACAGAGCCCGACAGAACCCGACAGGGCCCGACAGGGCCCGACAGATCCCAGTAGAGCCCGACAGAGCCCGACAGAGCCCGACAGAGCCCGACAGGGCCCGACAGGTCCCGACAGGGCCCAGTAGAGCCCGACAGAGCCCGACAGAGCCCGACAGAGCCCGACAGAGCCCGACAGAGCCCGACAGGGCCCAGAAGAGCCCGACAGAGCCCGACAGAGCCCAGAAGAGCCCGACAGAGCCCGACAGGGCCCAGAAGAGCCCGACAGAGCCCGACAGAGCCCGACAGAACCCGACAGAGCCCGACAGAGCCCGACAGAGCCCGAAAGGGCCCGACAGGGCCCGGCAGAGCCCGACAGGGCCCGATAGAGCCCGACAGAGCCCGACAGGGCGCAGTAGAGCCCGACAGAGCCCGACAGAGCCCGACAGAGCCCGACAGGGCCCGACAGAGCCCGACAGAGCCCGACAGAGCCCGACAGGGCCCAGTAGAGCCCGACAGAGCCCGACAGAGCCCGACAGGGCCCGACAGGGCCCGACAGAGCCCGACAGAGCCCGACAGAGCCCGACAGGGCCCAGTAGAGCCCGACAGAGCCCGACAGAGCCCGACAGAGCCCAGTAGAGCCCGACAGAGCCCGACAGAGCCCGACAGGGCCCGACAGAGCCCGACAGAGCCCGACAGGGCCCGACAGGGCCCGACAGAGCCCGACAGAGCCCGACAGAGCCCGACAGGGCCCGACAGGGCTCGACAGGGCCCAGTAGAGCCCGACAGAGCCCGACAGAGCCCGACAGAGCCCGACAGGGCCCGACAGAGCCCGACAGGGCCCGACAGAGCCCGACAGGGCCCGACAGGGCACGACAGAGCCCGACAGGGCCCGACAGGGCCCAGTAGAGCCCGACAGAGCCCGACAGAGCCCGACAGGGCCCGACAGGGCCCAGTAGAGCCCGACAGAGCCCGACAGAGCCCGACAGAGCCCAGTAGAGCCCAGTAGAGCCCAGTAGAGCCCGACAGAGCCCGACACAGCCCGACAGAGCCCGACAGAGCCCGACAGAGCCCGACAGGGCCCAGTAGAGCCCGACAGAGCCCGACAGAGCCCGACAGGGACCGACAGAGACCGACAGAGCCCGACAGGTCCCGACAGGGCCCGACAGGGCCCAGTAGAGCCCGACAGAGCCCGACAGGGCCCAACAGGGCCCGACAGGGCCCGACAGAGCCCGACAGGGCCCGACAGAGCCCAGTAGAGCCCAGTAGAGCCCGACAGAGCCCGACACAGCCCGACAGAGCCCGACAGAGCCCGACATGGCCCGACAGAGCCCGACAGAGCCCGACAGAGCCCGACAGAGCCCGACAGGGACCGACAGAGCCCGACAGAGCCCGACAGAGCCCGACAGGGCCCGACAGAGCCCGACAGAGCCCGACAGGGCCCGACAGAGCCCGACAGAGCCCGACAGAGCCCGACAGGGCCCAGTAGAGCCCAGTAGAACCCGACAGAGCCCAGTAGAGCCCGACAGAGCCCGACAGAGCCCGACAGAGCCCGACAGGGCCCGACAGAGCCCGAAAGAGCCCGACAGGGCCCGACAGAGCCCGACAGGGCCCAGTAGAGCCCGACAGAGCCCGACAAAGCCCGACAGAGCCCGACAGAGCCCAGTAGAGTCCGACAGAGCCCGACAGGGCCCGACAGGGCCCGACAGAGCCCGACAGAGCCCGACAGGGCCCGACAGGGCCCGACAGAGCCCAGTAGAGCCCGACAGAGCCCGACAGAGCCCGACAGGGCCCGACAGGGCCCAGTAGAGCCCGACAGAGCCCGACAGAGCCCGACAGAGCCCGACAGGGCCCGACAGGGCCCGACAGGGCACGACAGAGCCCGACAGGGCCCGACAGGGCACGACAGAGCCCGACAGGGCCCGACAGGGCCCAGTAGAGCCCGACAGAGCCCGACAGAGCCCGACAGAGCCCGACAGGGCCCGACAGGACCCAGTAGAGCCCGACAGAGCCCGACAGAGCCCGACAGAGCCCGACAGAGCCCAGTAGAGCCCAGTAGAGCCCGATAGAGCCCGACACAGCCCGACAGAGCCCGACAGAGCCCGACAGGGCCCGACAGAGCCCGACAGGGCCCGACAGAGCCCGACAGAGCCCGACAGAGTCCGACAGGGCCCAGTAGAGCCCGAGAGAGCCCGACAGAGCCCGACAGAGCCCGACAGGGACCGACAGGGACCGACAGAGCCCGACAGGGCCCGACAGGGACCGACAGAGCCCGACAGGGCCCGACAGAGCCCGACAGAGCCCGACAGGACCCGACAGAGCCCAGTAGAGCCCGACAGAGCCCGACAGAGCCCGACAGGGCCCAGTAGAGCCCAGTAGAACCCGACAGAGCCCAATAGAGCCCGACAGAGCCCGACAGAGCCCGACAGAGCCCGACAGGGCCCGACAGAGCCCGACAGAGCCCGACAGGGCCCGACAGAGCCCGACAGGGCCCAGTAGAGCCCGACAGAGCCCGACAAAGCCCGACAGAGCCCGACAGAGCCCAGTAGAGCCCGACAGAGCCCGACAGGGCCCGACAGAGCCCGACAGAGCCCAGTAGAGCCCGACAGAGACCGTCAGGGCCCGACAGGGCCCGACAGGGCCCAGTAGAGCCCGACAGAGCCCGACAGAGCCCAGTAGAGCCCAGTAGAGCCCGACAGAGCCCGACAGAGCCCGACAGGGCCCGACAGAGCCCGACAGAGCCCGACAGAGCCCGACAGGGCCCGACAGGGCCCGACAGAGCCCAGTAGAGCCCGACAGAGCCCGACAGAGCCCGACAGAACCCGACAGAACCCGAGAGAGCCCGACAGAGCCCAGCAGAGCCCGACAGAGCCCGTCAGGGCCCGACAGGGCCGAGTAGAGCCCGACAGAGCCCGACAAAGCCCGACAGAGCCCGACAGAGCCCAGTAGAGCCCGACAGAGCCCGACAGGGCCCGACAGAGCCCGACAGAGCCCGACAGAGCCCAGTAGAGCCCGACAGAGCCCGTCAGGGCCCGACAGGGCCCGACAGGACCCAGTAGAGCCCGACAGAGCCCGACAGAGCCCAGTAGAGCCCAGTAGAGCCCGACAGAGCCCGACAGAGCCCGACAGAGCCCGACAGGGCCCGACAGGGCCCGACAGAGCCCGACAGGGCCCGACAGAGCCCAGTAGAGCCCGACAGAGCCCGACAGAGCCCGACATGGCCCGACAGGGCCCGACAGAGCCCGACAGGGTCCGACAGGGCCCGACAGATCCCAGTAGAGCCCGACAGAGCCCGACAGAGCCCGACAGAACCCGACAGAGCCCGACAGAGCCCAGTAGAGCCCTACAGAGCCCGACAGAGCCCGACAGAGCCCGACAGGGCCCGACAGGGCCCGACAGGGCCCAGTAGAGCCCGACAGAGCCCGACAGAGCCCGACAGAGCCCGACAGGGCCCGACAGGGCCCAGAAGAGCCCTACAGAGCCCGACAGAGCCCGACAGAACCCGACAGAGCCCGACAGAGCCCGACAGAGCCCGACAGGGCCCGACAGGGCCCGACAGAGCCCGACAGAGCCCGACAGGGCCCAGTAGAGCCCGACAGAGCCCGACAGAGCCCAGTAGAGCCCAGTAGAGCCCGACAGAGCCCGACAGAGCGCGACAGAGCCCGACAGAACCCGACAGAGCCCGACAGAGACCAGTTGAGCCCGACAGAGCCCGACAGAGCCCGACAGAGCCCGACAGGGCCCGACAGGGCCCAGTAGAGCCCGACAGAGCCCGACAGAGCCCGACAGAGCCCAGTAGAGCCCGACAGAGCCCGACAGAGACCGACAGAGACCGACAGGGCCCGACAGAGCCTGACAGAGCCCGACAGAGCCCAGTAGAGCCCGACAGAGCCCGACAGGGCCCAGTAGAGCCCGACAGAGCCCGACAGAGCCCGACAGAGCCCGACAGGGCCCGACAGAGCCCGACAGAGTCCAGTAGAGCCCGACAGAGCCCGACAGAGCCCGACAGGGCCCAACAGGGCCCTGTAGAGCCCGACAGAGCCCGACAGAGCCCGACAGAGCCCGACAGGGCCCGACAGGGCCCAGAAGAGCCCGACAGAGCCCGACAGAACCCGACAGAGCCCGACAGAGCCCGACAGAGCCCGACAGGGCCCGACAGGGCCCGACAGAGCCCGACAGGGCCCAGTAGAGCCCGAGAGAGCACGACAGAGCCCAGTAGAGCCCAGTAGAGCCCGACAGAGCCCGACAGAGCCCGACAGAGCCCGACAGAACCCGACAGAGCCCGACAGGGCCCAGTAGAGCCCGACAGAGCCCGACAGAGCCCGACAGGGCCCGACAGAGCCCAGTAGAGCCCGACAGAGCCCGACAGAGCCCGACAGAGCCCGACAGGGCCCAGTAGAGCCCGACAGAGCCCGACAGGGCCCGACAGAGCCCGACAGAGCCCGACAGGGCCCAGTAGAGCCCAGTAGAGCCCGACAGGGCCCAGTAGAGCCCAGTAGAGCCCGACAGAGCCCAGTAGAGCCCGACAGGGCCCGACAGAGCCCGACAGGGCCCGACAGAGCCCGACAGAGCCCGACAGAGCCCGACAGGTCCCGACAGAGCCCGACAGAGCCCGACAGGGCCCAGTAGAGCCCGACAGAGCCCGACAGAGCCCGACAGAGCCCGACAGAGCCCAGTAGAGCCCGACAGAGCCCGACAGAGCCCGACAGAGCCCGACAGAGCCCGACAGGGCCCGACAGAGCCCGACAGAGCCCGACAGGGGCCGACAGAGCCCGACAGGGCCCGACAGAGCCCGACAGGGCCCGACAGGGCCCGACAGGGCCCGACAGAGCCCGATAGAGCCCGACAGGGCCCGACAGAGCCCGACAGAGCCCGACAGAGCCCGACAGGGCCCGACAGAGCCCGACAGGGCCCGACAGAGCCCGACAGAGCCCGACAGGGCCCGACAGGGCCCAGTAGAGCCCGACAGAGCCCGACAGAGCCCGACAGGGCCCGACAGAGCCCGACAGGGCCCGACAGAGCCCAGTAGAGCCCGACAGAGACCGACAGAGCCCGACAGGGCCCGACAGGGCCCAGTAGTGCCCGACAGAGCCAGACAGAGCCCGACAGAGCCCGACAGGGCGCGACAGAGCCCGACAGAGCCCGACAGGGCCCGACAGGGCCCGACAGGGCCCGACAGAGCCCGACAGAGCCCGACAGGGCCCAGTAGAGCCCGACAGAGCCCGACAGAGCCCGACAGAGCCCGACAGAGCCCGACAGAGCCCAGTAGAGCCCGACAGAGCCCGACAGAGCCCGACAGGGCCCGACAGAGCCCAGTAGAGCCCAGTAGAGCCCGACAGAGCCCGACACAGCCCGACAGAGCCCGACAGGGCCCGACAGGGCCCGACAGAGCCCAGTAGAGCCCGACAGAGCCCGACAGAGCCCGACAGGGCCCAGTAGTGCCCGACAGAGCCCGACAGAGCCCGACAGGGCCCGACAGGGCCCAGTAGAGCCCGACAGAGCCCGACAGAGCCCGACAGAACCCGTCAGAGCCCGACAGAGCCCAACAGAGCCCGACAGAGCCCGACAGGGCCCGACAGGGGCCAGTAGAGCCCGACAGAGCCGAGAGGGCCCGACAGAGCCCGACAGAGCCCGACAGAGCCCGACAGAGCCCGACAGGGCCCGACAGAGCCCGACAGGGCCCGACAGAGCCCAGTAGAGCCCGACAGAGCCCGACAGAGCCCGACAGAACCCGACAGGGCCCAGTAGAGCCCGACAGAGCCTGACAGAGCCCGACAGAGCCCGACAGGGCCCGACAGAGCCCGACAGAGCCTGACAGAGCCCGACAGGGCCCAGTAGAGCCCGACAGAGCCCGACAGAGCCCGACAGAGCCCGACAGGGCCCAGTAGAGCCCGACAGAGACCGACAGAGCCCGACAGAGCCCGACAGGGCCCAGTAGAGCCCGACAGAGCCCGACAGAGCCCGACAGAGCCCGACAGGGCCCGACAGAGACCGACAGAGCCCGACAGGGCCCGACAGGGCCCGACAGAGCCCGACAGAGCCCGACAGGGCCCGACAGAGCCCGACAGAGCCCGACAGGGCCCAGTAGAGCCCGACAGAGCCCGACAGAGCCCGACAGAGCCCGACAGAGCCCAGTAGAGCCCGACAGAGCCCGACAGAGCCCGACAGAGCCCGACAGGGCCCGACAGAGCCCGACAGGGCCCGACAGGGCCCGACAGAGCCCGACAGAGCCCGACAGGGTCCGACAGAGCCCGACAGGGCCCAGTAGAGCCCGACAGAGCCCGACAGAGCCCGACAGAGCCCGACAGAGCCCGACAGAGCCCAGTAGAGCCCGACAGAGCCCGACAGAGCCCGACAGAGCCCAGTAGAGCCCGAAAGAGCCCGACAGGGCCCGACAGGGCCCGACAGGGGCCAGTAGAGCCCGACAGAGCCCGACAGAGCCCAGTAGAGCCCAGTAGAGCCCGACAGAGCCCGACAGAGCCCGACAGAGCCCGACAGGGCCCGACAGAGCCCAGTAGAGCCCAGTAGAGCCCGACAGGGCCCGACAGGGCCCGAAAGGGCCCAGTAGAGCCCGACAGAGGCCGACAGAGCCTGACAGAGCCCGACAGGGCCCGACAGGGCCCGACAGAGCCCGACAGAGACCGACAGGGCCCAGTAGAGCCCGACAGAGCCCGACAGGGCCCGACAGAGCCCGACAGAGCCCGACAGAGCCCGACAGGGCCCGGTAGAGCCCGACAGAGCCCGACAGAGCCCAGTAGAGCCCAGTAGAGCCCGACAGGGCCCGACAGGGCCCGACAGGGCCCAGTAGAGCCCGACAGAGCCCGACAGAGCCTGACAGAGCCCGACAGGGCCCGACAGGGCCCGACAGAGCCCGACAGAGACCGACAGGGCCCAGTAGAGCCCGACAGAGCCCGACAGGGCCCGACAGAGCCCGACAGAGCCCGACAGAGCCCGACAGGGCCCGGTAGAGCCCGACAGAGCCCGACAGAGCCCGACAGAGCCCGACAGGGCCCGACAGGGCCCGACAGAGCCCGACAGAGCCCGACAGGGCCCGACAGAGCCCGACAGGGCCCGACAGGGCCCAGTAGAGCCCGATAGAGCCCGACAGGGCCCGACAGAGCCCGACAGAGCCCGGCAGGGCCCGACAGGGCCCGACAGGGCCCGACAGAGCCCGACAGGGCCCGATAGAGCCCGACAGAGCCCGACAGAGCCCGACAGAGACCGACAGGGCCCAGTAGAGCCCGAGAGAGCCCGACAGAGCCCGACAGAGCCCGACAGTGACCGACAGGGACCGACAGAGCCCGACAGGGCCCGACAGGGACCGACAGAGCCCGACAGGGCCCGACAGAGCCCGACATAGCCCGACAGGACCCGACAGAGCCCAGTAGAGCCCGACAGAGCCCGACAGGGCCCAGTAGAGCCCAGTAGAACCCGACAGAGCCCAATAGAGCCCGACAGAGCCCGACAGAGCCCGACAGAGCCCGACAGGGCCCGACAGAGCCCGACAGAGCCCGACAGGGCCCGACAGAGCCCGACAGGGCCCAGTAGAGCCCGACAGAGCCCGACAAAGCCCGACAGAGCCCGACAGAGCCCAGTAGAGCCCGACAGAGCCCGACAGGGCCCGACAGAGCCCGACAGAGCCCAGTAGAGCCCGACAGAGCCCAGTAGAGCCCGACAGGGCCCGACAGGGCCCAGTAGAGCCCGACAGAGCCCGACAGAGCCCAGTAGAGCCCAGTAGAGCCCGACAGAGCCCGACAGAGCCCGACAGGGCCCGACAGAGCCCGACAGAGCCCGACAGGGCCCGACAGGGCCCGACAGAGCCCAGTAGAGCCCGACAGAGCCCGACAGAGCCCGACAGAACCCGACAGAACCCGAGAGAGCCCGACAGAGCCCAGCAGAGCCCGACAGAGCCCGTCAGGGCCCGACAGGGCCGAGTAGAGCCCGACAGAGCCCGACAAAGCCCGACAGAGCCCGACAGAGCCCAGTAGAGCCCGACAGAGCCCGACAGGGCCCGACAGAGCCCGACAGAGCCCGACAGAGCCCAGTAGAGCCCGACAGAGCCCGTCAGGGCCCGACAGGGCCCGACAGGACCCAGTAGAGCCCGACAGAGCCCGACAGAGCCCAGTAGAGCCCAGTAGAGCCCGACAGAGCCCGACAGAGCCCGACAGAGCCCGACAGGGCCCGACAGGGCCCGACAGGGCCCGACAGAGCCCGACAGGGCCCGACAGAGCCCAGTAGAGCCCGACAGAGCCCGACAGAGCCCGACAGGGCCCGACAGGGCCCGACAGAGCCCGACAGGGTCCGACAGGGCCCGACAGATCCCAGTAGAGCCCGACAGAGCCCGACAGAGCCCGACAGAACCCGACAGAGCCCGACAGAGCCCAGTAGAGCCCTACAGAGCCCGACAGAGCCCGACAGAGCCCGACAGGGCCCGACAGGGCCCGACAGGGCCCAGTAGAGCCCGACAGAGCCCGACAGAGCCCGACAGAGCCCGACAGGGCCCGACAGGGCCCAGAAGAGCCCGACAGAGCCCGACAGAGCCCGACAGAACCCGACAGAGCCCGACAGAGCCCGACAGAGCCCGACAGGGCCCGACAGGGCCCGACAGAGCCCGACAGAGCCCGACAGGGCCCAGTAGAGCCCGACAGAGCCCGACAGAGCCCAGTAGAGCCCAGTAGAGCCCGACAGAGCCCGACAGAGCGCGACAGAGCCCGACAGAACCCGACAGAGCCCGACAGAGACCAGTTGAGCCCGACAGAGCCCGACAGAGCCCGACAGAGCCCGACAGGGCCCGACAGGGCCCAGTAGAGCCCGACAGAGCCCGACAGAGCCCAGTAGAGCCCGACAGAGCCCGACAGAGACCGACAGAGCCCGACAGGGCCCGACAGAGCCTGACAGAGCCCGACAGAGCCCAGTAGAGCCCGACAGAGCCCGACAGGGCCCAGTAGAGCCCGACAGAGCCCGACAGAGCCCGACAGAGCCCGACAGGGCCCGACAGGGCCCAGAAGAGCCCGACAGAGCCCGACAGAGTCCAGTAGAGCCCGACAGAGCCCGACAGAGCCCGACAGGGCCCAACAGGGCCCTGTAGAGCCCGACAGAGCCCGACAGAGCCCGACAGAGCCCGACAGGGCCCGACAGGGCCCAGAAGAGCCCGACAGAGCCCGACAGAACCCGACAGAGCCCGACAGAGCCCGACAGAGCCCGACAGGGCCCGACAGGGCCCGACAGAGCCCGACAGGGCCCAGTAGAGCCCGAGAGAGCACGACAGAGCCCAGTAGAGCCCAGTAGAGCCCGACAGAGCCCGACAGAGCCCGACAGAGCCCGACAGAACCCGACAGAGCCCGACAGGGCCCAGTAGAGCCCGACAGAGCCCGACAGAGCCCGACAGGGCCCGACAGAGCCCAGTAGAGCCCGACAGAGCCCGACAGAGCCCGACAGAGCCCAGTAGAGCCCGACAGAGCCCGACAGGGCCCGACAGAGCCCGACAGAGCCCGACAGGGCCCAGTAGAGCCCAGTAGAGCCCGACAGGGCCCAGTAGAGCCCAGTAGAGCCCGACAGAGCCCAGTAGAGCCCGACAGGGCCCGACAGAGCCCGACAGGGCCCGACAGAGCCCGACAGAGCCCGACAGAGCCCGACAGGTCCCGACAGAGCCCGACAGAGCCCGACAGGGCCCAGTAGAGCCCGACAGAGCCCGACAGAGCCCGACAGAGCCCGACAGAGCCCAGTAGAGCCCGACAGAGCCCGACAGAGCCCGACAGAGCCCGACAGAGCCCGACAGGGCCCGACAGAGCCCGACAGAGCCCGACAGGGGCCGACAGAGCCCGACAGGGCCCGACAGAGCCCGACAGGGCCAGACAGGGCCCGACAGAGCCCGACAGAGCCCGATAGAGCCCGACAGGGCCCGACAGAGCCCGACAGAGCCCGACAGGGCACGACAGAGCCCGACAGAGCCCGACAGGGCCCGACAGAGCCCGACAGGGCCCGACAGAGCCCGACAGAGCCCGACAGGGCCCGACAGGGCCCAGTAGAGCCCGACAGAGCCCGACAGAGCCCGACAGGGCCCGACAGAGCCCGACAGGGCCCGACAGAGCCCAGTAGAGCCCGACAGAGACCGACAGAGCCCGACAGGGCCCGACAGGGCCCAGTAGTGCCCGACAGAGCCAGACAGAGCCCGACAGGGCCCGACAGAGCCCGACAGAGCCCGACAGGGCCCGACAGGGCCCGACAGGGCCCGACAGAGCCCGACAGGGCCCAGTAGAGCCCGACAGAGCCCGACAGAGCCCGACAGAGCCCGACAGAGCCCGACAGAGCCCAGTAGAGCCCGACAGAGCCCGACAGGGCCCGACAGAGCCCAGTAGAGCCCAGTAGAGCCCGACAGAGCCCGACACAGCCCGACAGAGCCCGACAGGGCCCGACAGGGCCCGACAGAGCCCAGTAGAGCCCGACAGAGCCCGACAGAGCCCGACAGGGCCCAGTAGTGCCCGACAGAGCCCGACAGAGCCCGACAGGGCCCGACAGGGCCCAGTAGAGCCCGACAGAGCCCGACAGAGCCCGACAGAACCCGTCAGAGCCCGACAGAGCCCGACAGAGCCCGACAGAGCCCGACAGGGCCCGACAGGGGCCAGTAGAGCCCGACAGAGCCGAGAGGGCCCGACAGAGCCCGACAGAGCCCGACAGAGCCCGACAGAGCCCGACAGGGCCCGACAGAGCCCGACAGAGCCCGACAGAGCCCAGTAGAGCCCGACAGAGCCCGACAGAGCCCGACAGAACCCGACAGGGCCCAGTAGAGCCCGACAGAGCCTGACAGAGCCCGACAGAGCCCGACAGGGCCCGACAGAGCCCGACAGAGCCTGACAGAGCCCGACAGGGCCCAGTAGAGCCCGACAGAGCCCGACAGAGCCCGACAGAGCCCGACAGGGCCCAGTAGAGCCCGACAGAGACCGACAGAGCCCGACAGAGCCCGACAGGGCCCAGTAGAGCCCGACAGAGCCCGACAGAGCCCGACAGAGCCCGACAGGGCCCGACAGAGACCGACAGAGCCCGACAGGGCCCGACAGGGCCCGACAGAGCCCGACAGAGCCCGACAGGGCCCGACAGAGCCCGACAGAGCCCGACAGGGCCCAGTAGAGCCCGACAGAGCCCGACAGAGCCCGACAGAGCCCGACAGAGCCCAGTAGAGCCCGACAGAGCCCGACAGAGCCCGACAGAGCCCGACAGGGCCCGACAGAGCCCGACAGGGCCCGACAGGGCCCGACAGAGCCCGACAGAGCCCGACAGGGTCCGACAGAGCCCGACAGGGCCCAGTAGAGCCCGACAGAGCCCGACAGAGCCCGACAGAGCCCGACAGAGCCCGACAGAGCCCAGTAGAGCCCGACAGAGCCCGACAGAGCCCGACAGAGCCCAGTAGAGCCCGAAAGAGCCCGACAGGGCCCGACAGGGCCCGACAGGGGCCAGTAGAGCCCGACAGAGCCCGACAGAGCCCAGTAGAGCCCAGTAGAGCCCGACAGAGCCCGACAGAGCCCGACAGAGCCCGACAGGGCCCGACAGAGCCCAGTAGAGCCCAGTAGAGCCCGACAGGGCCCGACAGGGCCCGACAGGGCCCAGTAGAGCCCGACAGAGCCCGACAGAGCCTGACAGAGCCCGACAGGGCCCGACAGGGCCCGACAGAGCCCGACAGAGACCGACAGGGCCCAGTAGAGCCCGACAGAGCCCGACAGGGCCCGACAGAGCCCGACAGAGCCCGACAGAGCCCGACAGGGCCCGGTAGAGCCCGACAGAGCCCGACAGAGCCCAGTAGAGCCCAGTAGAGCCCGACAGGGCCCGACAGGGCCCGACAGGGCCCAGTAGAGCCCGACAGAGCCCGACAGAGCCTGACAGAGCCCGACAGGGCCCGACAGGGCCCGACAGAGCCCGACAGAGACCGACAGGGCCCAGTAGAGCCCGACAGAGCCCGACAGGGCCCGACAGAGCCCGACAGAGCCCGACAGAGCCCGACAGGGCCCGGTAGAGCCCGACAGAGCCCGACAGAGCCCGACAGGGCCCGACAGGGCCCGACAGAGCCCGACAGAGCCCGACAGGGCCCGACAGAGCCCGACAGGGCCCGACAGGGCCCAGTAGAGCCCGATAGAGCCCGACAGGGCCCGACAGAGCCCGACAGAGCCCGACAGGGCCCGACAGGGCCCGACAGGGCCCGACAGAGCCCGACAGGGCCCGATAGAGCCCGACAGGGCCCGACAGAGCCCGACAGGGCCCGACAGTGCACGACAGAGCCCGACAGAGCCCGACCGGGCCCGACAGAGCCCGACAGAGCCTGACAAAGCCCGACAGAGCCCGACAGGGCCCGACAGGGCCCAGTAGAGCCCGACAGAGCCCAGTAGAGCCCAGTAGAGCCCGACAGAGCCCGACAGAGCCCGACAGAGCCCGACAGGGCCCGACAGAGCCCGACAGGGTCCGACAGAGCCCGACAGAGCCCGACAGGGCCCGACAGGGCCCGACAGAGCCCGACAGAGCCCGACAGAGCCCGACAGAACCCGACAGAGCCCGACAGAGCCCGACAGGGCCCGACAGGGCCCGACAGAGCCCGACAGGGCCCAGTAGAGCCCGACAAAGCCCGACAGAGCCCGACAGAACCCGACAGAGCCCGACAGAGCCCAGCAGAGCCCGACAGAGCCCGACAGAGCCCGACAGGGCCCGACAGAGCCCGACAGAGCCCGACAGAGCCCAGTAGAGCCCGACAGAGCCCGACAGAGCCCAGTAGAGCCCGACAGAGCCCGTCAGGGCCCGACAGGGCCCGACAGGGCCCAGTAGAGCCCGACAGAGCCCGACAGAGCCCGACAGGGCCCGACAGAGCCCGACAGAGCCCGACAGAGCCCGACAGGGCCCGACAGAGCCCGACAGGGCCCAGTAGAGCCCGACAGAGCCCGACAGAGCCCGACAGAGCCCGACAGGGCCCGACAGAGCCCGACAGGGCCCGACAGAGCCCGACAGAGCCCGACAGAGCCCGACAGGGCCCCACAGAGCCCGAAAGAGCCCGACAGGGCCCAGTAGAGCCCGACAGAGCCCGACAGAGCCCGACAGAGCCCGACAGAGCCCAGTAGAGCCCGACAGAGCCCGACAGAGCCCGACAGAGCCCGACAGGGCCCGACAGGGCCCGACAGAGCCCGACAGAGCCCGACAGAGCCCGACAGGGCCCAGTAGAGCCCGACAGAGCCCGATAGAGCCCGACAGAGCCCGACAGAGCCCGACAGGGCCCGACAGGGCCCGACAGAGCCCGACAGAGCCCGACAGGGCCCGACAGGGCCCGACAGAGCCCAGTAGAGCCCGACAGAGCCCGACAGAGCCCGACAGGGCCCGACAGGGCCCGACAGGGCCCAGTAGAGCCCGACAGAGCCCGACAGAGCCCGACAGAGCCCGACAGGGCCCGACAGAGCCCGACAGAGCCCGACACAGCCCGACAGAGCCCGACAGAGCCCGACAGGGCCCGACAGAGCCCGACAGGGCCCGACAGAGCCCGACAGAGCCCGACAGAGCCCGACAGGGCCCAGTAGAGCCCGACAGAGCCCGACAGAGCCCGACAGAGCCCGACAGGGACCAACAGAGCCCGACAGAGCCCGACAGAGCCCGACAGGGCCCGACAGAGCCCGACAGGGCCCGACAGAGCCCGACAGAGCCCGACAGGGCCCGACAGAGCCCGACAGAGCCCGACAGGGCCCGACAGGGCCCAGTAGAACCCGACAGAGCCCAGTAGAGCCCGACAGAGCCCGACAGAGCCCGACAGAGCCCGACAGGGCCCGACAGAGCCCGACAGGGCCCAGTAGAGCCCAACAGAGCCCGACAAATCCCGACAGAGCCCGACAGAGCTCAGTAGAGCCCGACAGAGCCCGACAGAGCCCGTCAGGGCCCGACAGAGCCCGACAGAGCCCAGTAGAGCCCGACAGAGCCCGACAGAGCCCAGTAGAGCCCAGTAGAGCCCGACAGAGCCCGACAGAGCCCGACAGAGCCCGACAGGGCCCGACAGAGCCCGACAGAGCCCGACAGGGCCCGACAGGGCCCGACAGAGCCCGACAGGGCCTGACAGGGCCCAGTAGAGCCCGACAGAGCCCGACAGAGCCCGACAGGGCCCGACAGGGCCCGACAGAGCCCGACAGGGCCCGACAGGGCCCGACAGAGCCCAGTAGAGCCCGACAGAGCCCGACAGAGCCCGACAGAACCCGACAGAGCCCGACAGAGCCCAGCAGAGCCCGACAGAGCCCGACAAAGCCCGACAGGGCCCGACAGGGCCCAGAAGAGCCCGACAGAGCCCGACAGGGCCCGACAGAGCCCGACAGAGCCCGACAGAGCCCAGTAGAGCCCGACAGAGCCCGTCAGGGCCCGACAGGGCCCGACAGGGCCCAGTAGAGCCCGACAGAGCCCGACAGAGCCCAGTAGAGCCCAGTAGAGCCCGACAGAGCCCGACAGAGCCCGACAGAGCCCGACAGGGCCCGACAGGGCCCGACAGGGCCCGACAGGTCCCGACAGGGCCTGACAGAGCCCGACAGAGCCCGACAGAACCCGACAGAGCCCGACAGAGCCCAGTAGAGCCCGACAGAGCCCGACAGAGCCCGACAGAGCCCGACAGGGCCCGACAGGTCCCGACAGTGCCCAGTAGAGCCCGACAGAGCCCGACAGAGCCCGACAGAGCCCGACAGGGCCCGACAGGGCCCAGAAGAGCCCGACAGAGCCCGACAGAGCCCGACAGAACCCGACAGAGCCCGACAGAGCCCGACAGAGCCCGACAGGGTCCGACAGAGCCCCACAGAGCCCGACAGAGCCCGACAGGGCCCAGTAGAGCCCGACAGAGCCCGACAGAGCCCGACAGAGCCCGACAGAGCCCAGTAGAGCCCGACAGAGCCCGACAGAGCCCGACAGAGCCAGACAGGGCCCGACAGAGCCCGACAGAGCCCGACAGAGCCCGACAGAGCCCGACAGGGCCCAGTAGAGCCCGACAGAACCCGACAGAGCCCGACAGAGCCCAGTAGAGCCCGACAGAGCCCGACAGAGCCCGACAGGGCCCGACAGGGCCCGACAGGGCACGACAGAGCCCGACAGGGCCCGACAGGGCCCAGTAGAGCCCGACAGAGCCCGACAGAGCCCGACAGGGCCCGACAGGACCCAGTAGAGCCCGACAGAGCCCGACAGAGCCCGACAGAGCCCAGTAGAGCCCAGTAGAGCCCGATAGAGCCCGACACAGCCCGACAGAGCCCGACAGAGCCCGACAGGGCCCGACAGAGCCCGACAGGGCCCGACAGAGCCCGACAGAGCCCGACAGAGACCGACAGGGCCCAGTAGAGCCCGAGAGAGCCCGACAGAGCCCGACAGAGCCCGACAGGGCCCGACAGAGCCCGACAGGACCCGACAGGGCCCGACATAGCCCGACAGGGCCCGACAGGGCCCAGTAGAGCCCGACAGAGCCCGACAGAGCCCGACAGAGCCCGACAGGGCCCAGTAGAGCCCAGTAGAACCCGACAGAGCCCAATAGAGCCCGACAGAGCCCGACAGAGCCCGACAGAGCCCGACAGGGCCCGACAGAGCCCGACAGAGCCCGACAGGGCCCGACAGAGCCCGACAGGGCCCAGTAGAGCCCGACAGAGCCCGACAAAGCCCGACAGAGCCCGACAGAGCCCAGTAGAGCCCGACAGAGCCCGACAGGGCCCGACAGAGCCCGACAGAGCCCAGTAGAGCCCGACAGAGACCGTCAGGGCCCGACAGGGCCCGACAGGGCCCAGTAGAGCCTGACAGAGCCCGACAGAGCCCAGTAGAGCCCAGTAGAGCCCGACAGAGCCCGACAGAGCCCGACAGAGCCCGACAGGGCCCGACAGAGCCCGACAGGACCCGACAGGGCCCGACAGAGCCCGACAGGGCCCGACAGGGCCCAGTAGAGCCCGACAGAGCCCGACAGAGCCCGACAGAGCCCGACAGGGCCCGACAGGGCCCGACAGAGCCCAGTAGAGCCCGACAGAGCCCGACAGAGCCCGACAGAACCCGACAGAACCCGAGAGAGCCCGACAGAGCCCAGCAGAGCCCGACAGAGCCCGACAGAGCCCGACAGAGCCCGACAGAGCCCGACAGAACCCGACAGAGCCCGACAGAGCCCGACAGAACCCGACAGAGCCCGACAGAGCCCAGTAGAGCCCTACAGAGCCCGACAGAGCCCGACAGAGCCCGACAGGGCCCGACAGGGCCCGACAGGGCCCAGTAGAGCCCGACATAGCCCGACAGAGCCCGACAGAGCCCGACAGGGCCCGACAGGGCCCAGAAGAGCCCGACAGAGCCCGACAGAGCCCGACAGAACCCGACAGAGCCCGACAGAGCCCGACAGAGCCCGACAGGGCCCGACAGGGCCCGACAGAGCCCGACAGAGCCCGACAGGGCCCAGTAGAGCCCGACAGAGCCCGACAGAGCCCAGTAGAGCCCGACAGAGACCGTCAGGGCCCGACAGGGCCCGACAGGGCCCAGTAGAGCCCGACAGAGCCCGACAGAGCCCAGTAGAGCCCAGTAGAGCCCGACAGAGCCCGACAGAGCCCGACAGAGCCCGACAGAGCCCGACAGGGCCCGACAGGGCCCGACAGGACCCGACAGGGCCCGACAGAGCCCGACAGGGCCCGACAGGGCCCAGTAGAGCCCGACAGAGCCCGACAGAGCCCGACAGAGCCCGACAGGGCCCGACAGGGCCCGACAGAGCCCAGTAGAGCCCGACAGAGCCCGACAGAGCCCGACAGAACCCGACAGAACCCGACAGAACCCGAGAGAGCCCGACAGAGCCCAGCAGAGCCCGACAGAGCCCGTCAGGGCCCGACAGGGCCGAGTAGAGCCCGACAGAGCCCGACAAAGCCCGACAGAGCCCGACAGAGCCCAGTAGAGCCCGACAGAGCCCGACAGGGCCCGACAGGGCCCGACAGAGCCCAGTAGAGCCCGACAGAGACCGTCAGGGCCCGACAGGGCCCGACAGGGCCCAGTAGAGCCCGACAGAGCCCGACAGAGCCCGGTAGAGCCCAGTAGAGCCCGACAGAGCCCGACAGAGCCCGACAGAGCCCGACAGGGCCCGACAGAGCCCGACAGGACCCGACAGGGCCCGACAGAGCCCGACAGGGCCCGACAGGGCCCAGTAGAGCCCGACAGAGCCCGACAGAGCCCGACAGAGCCCGACAGAGCCCGACAGGGCCCGACAGGGCCCAGTAGAGCCCGACAGAGCCCGACAGAGCCCGACAGAACCCGACAGAACCCGAGAGAGCCCGACAGAGCCCAGCAGAGCCCGACAGAGCCCGACAGAGCCCGACAGGGCCGAGTAGAGCCCGACAGAGCCCGACAAATCCCGACAGAGCCCGACAGAGCCCAGTAGAGCCCGACAGAGCCCGACAGGGCCCGACAGAGCCCGACAGAGCCCGACAGAGCCCAGTAGAGCCCGACAGAGCCCGACAGAGCCCAGTAGAGCCCAGTAGAGCCCGACAGAGCCCGACAGAGCCCGACAGGGCCCGACAGGGCCCGACAGAGCCCGACAGGGCCCGACAGAGCCCAGTAGATCCCGACAGAGCCCGACAGAGCCCGACAGAGCCCGACAGGGCCCGACAGGGCCCGACAGGGCCCGACAGAGCCCGACAGGGTCCGACAGGGCCCGACAGATCCCAGTAGAGCCCGACAGAGCCCGACAGAGCTCGACAGAACCCGACAGAGCCCGACAGAGCCCAGTAGAGCCCTACAGAGCCCGACAGAGCCCGACAGAGCCCGACAGGGCCCGACAGGGCCCGACAGGGCCCAGTAGAGCCCGACAGAGCCCGACAGAGCCCGACAGAGCCCGACAGGGCCCGACAGGGCCCAGAAGAGCCCGACAGAGCCCGACAGAGCCCGACAGAACCCGACAGAGCCCGACAGAGCCCGACAGAGCCCGACAGGGCCCGACAGGGCCCGACAGAGCCCGACAGAGCCCGACAGGGCCCAGTAGAGCCCGACAGAGCCCGACAGAGCCCAGTAGAGCCCAGTAGAGCCCGACAGAGCCCGACAGAGCGCGACAGAGCCCGACAGAACCCGACAGAGCCCGACAGAGACCAGTTGAGCCCGACAGAGCCCGACAGGGCCCGACAGGGCCCGACAGGGCCCAGTAGAGCCCGACAGAGCCCGACAGAGCCCGACAGAGCCCAGTAGAGCCCGACAGAGCCCGACAGACCCCGACAGAGCCCGACAGGGCCCGTCAGAGCCTGACAGAGCCCGACAGAGCCCAGTAGAGCCCGACAGAGCCCGACAGGGCCCAGTAGAGCCCGACAGAGCCCGACAGAGCCCGACAGAGCCCGACAGGGCCTGACAGGGCCCAGAAGAGCCCGACAGAGCCCGACAGAGTCCAGTAGAGCCCGACAGAGCCCGACAGAGCCCGACAGAGCCCGACAGGGCCCAACAGGGCCCTGTAGAGCCCGACAGAGCCCGACAGAGCCCGACAGAGCCCGACAGGGCCCGACAGGGCCCAGAAGAGCCCGACAGAGCCCGACAGAGCCCGACAGAACCCGACAGAGCCCGACAGAGCCCGACAGAGCCCGACAGGGCCCGACAGGGCCCGACAGAGCCCGACAGGGCCCAGTAGAGCCCGAGAGAGCACGACAGAGCCCAGTAGAGCCCAGTAGAGCCCGACAGAGCCCGACAGAGCCCGACAGAGCCCGACAGAACCCGACAGAGCCCGACAGGGCCCAGTAGAGCCCGACAGAGCCCGACAGAGCCCGACAGGGCCCGACAGAGCCCAGTAGAGCCCGACAGAGCCCGACAGAGCCCGACAGAGCCCGACAGGGCCCAGTAGAGAACGACAGAGCCCGACAGGGCCCGACAGAGCCCGACAGAGCCCGACAGGGCCCAGTAGAGCCCAGTAGAGCCCGACAGGGCCCAGTAGAGCCCAGTAGAGCCCGACAGAGCCCAGTAGAGCCCTACAGGGCCCGACAGAGCCCGACAGGGCCCGACAGAGCCCGACAGAGCCCGACAGGGCCCGACAGAGCCTGACAGAGCCCGACAGGGCCCAGTAGAGCCCGACAGAGCCCGACAGAGCCCGACAGAGCCCGACAGAGCCCAGTAGAGCCCGACAGAGCCCGACAAAGCCCGACAGAGCCCGACAGAGCCCGACAGGGCCCGACAGAGCCCGACAGAGCCCGACAGGGGCCGACAGAGCCTGACAGAGCCCGACAGAGCCCGACAGGGCCCGACAGAGCCCGACAGAGCCCGACAGGGCCCGACAGGGCCCAGTAGAGCCCGACAGAGCCCGACAGAGCCCGACAGGGCCCGACAGAGCCCGACAGAGCCCGACAGGGCCCGACAGGGCCCGACAGGGCCCAGTAGAGCCCGACAGAGCCCGACAGAGCCCGACAGAGCCCGACAGGGCCCGACAGGGCCCGACAGAGCCCAGAAGAGCCCGACAGAGCCCGACAGAGCCCGACAGAACCCAACAGAGCCCGACAGAGCCCAGCAGAGCCCGACAGAGCCCGTCAGGGCCCGACAGGGCCCAGTAGAGCCCGACAGAGCCCGACCAAGCCCGACAGAGCCCGACAGAGCCCAGTAGAGCCCGACAGAGCCCGACAGGGCCCGACAGAGCCCGACAGAGCCCGACAGAGCCCAGTAGAGCCCGACAGAGCCCATCAGGGCCCGACAGGGCCCGACAGGGCCCAGTAGAGCCCGACAGAGCCCGACAGAGCCCAGTAGAGCCCAGTAGAGCCCGACAGAGCCCGACAGAGCCCGACAGGGCCCGACAGAGCCCGACAGAGCCCGTCAGGGCCCGACAGGGCCCGACAGAGCCCGACAGGGCCCGACAGGGCCCAGTAGAGCCCGACAGAGCCCGACAGAGCCCGACAGAGCCCGACAGAGCCCGACAGGGCCCGACAGGGCCCGACAGAGCCCGACAGGGCCCGACAGGGCCCGACAGAGCCCAGTAGAGCCCGACAGAGCCCGACAGAGCCCGACAGAACCCGACAGAGCCCGACAGAGCCCAGTAGAGCCCTACAGAGCCCGACAGAGCCCGACAGGGCCCGACAGGGCCCGACAGGGCCCAGTAGAGCCCGACAGAGCCCGACAGAGCCCGACAGAGCCCGACAGAGCCCGACAGGGCCCGACAGGGCCCAGAAGAGCCCGACAGAGCCCGACAGAGCCCGACAGAACCCGACAGAGCCCGACAGAGCCCGACAGAGCCCGACAGGGCCCGACAGAGCCCGACAGGGCCCAGTAGAGCCCGACAGAGCCCGACAGAGCCCAGTAGAGGCCAGTAGAGCCCGACAGAGCCCGACAGAGCCCGACAGAGCCCGAGAGAACCCGACAGAGCCCGACAGAGCCCGACAGGGTCCGACAGGGCCCAGTAGAGCCCGACAGAGCCCGACAGAGCCCGACAGAGCCCAGTAGAGCCCGACAGAGCCCGACAGAACCCGACAGGGCCCGACAGAGCCTGACAGATCCCGACAGAGCCCAGTAGAGCCCGACAGAGCCCGATAGGGCTCAGTAGAGCCCGACAGAGCCCGACAGAGCCCGACAGGGCCCGACAGGGCCCAGAAGAGCCCGACAGAGCCCGACAGAGTCCAGTAGAGCCCGACAGAGCCCGACAGAGCCCGACATAGCCCGACAGGGCCCGACAGGGCCCGACAGAGCCCGACAGGGCCCAGTAGAGCCCAGTAGAGCCCGACAGGGCCCAGTAGAGCCCAGTAGAGCCCGACAGAGCCCAGTAGAGCCCGACAGGGCCCGACAGAGCCCGACAGGGCCCGACAGAGCCCGACAGAGCCCGACAGAGCCCGACAGGGCCCGACAGAGCCCGACAGAGCCCGACAGGGCCCAGTAGAGCCCGACAGAGCCCGACAGAGCCCGACAGAGCCCGACAGAGCCCGACAGAGCCCAGTAGAGCCCGACAGAGCCCGACAGAGCCCGACAGAGCCCGACAGAGCCCGACAGAGCCTGACAGAGCCCGACAGGGCCCAGTAGAGCCCGACAGAGCCCGACAGAGCCCGACAGAGCCCAGTAGAGCCCGACAGAGCCCGACAGAGCCCGACAGAGCCCGACAGAGCCCGACAGGGCCCGACAGAGCCCGACAGAGCCCGACAGGGCCCGACAGAGCCTGACAGAGCCCGACAGAGTCCAACAGGGCCCGACAGAGCCCGACAGAGCCCGACAGGGCCCGACAGGGCCCAGTAGAGCCCGACAGAGCCCGACAGAGCTTGACAGGGCCCGACAGAGCCCGACAGGGCCCGACAGGGCCCAGTAGAGCCCGACAGAGCCCGACAGAGCCCGACAGGGCCCAGTAGTGCCCGACAGAGCCCGACAGAGCCCGACAGAGCCCGACAGGGCCCGACAGAGCCCGACAGAGGCCGACAGGGCCCGACAGGGCCCGACAGGGCCCGACAGAGCCCGACAGAGCCCGACAGGGCCCAGTAGAGCCCGACAGAGCCCGACAGAGCCCGACAGAGCCCGACAGAGCCCAGTAGAGCCCGACAGAGCCCGACAGAGCCCGACAGGGCCCGACAGGGCCCGACAGAGCCCGACAGAGGCCGACAGGGCCCGACAGGGCCCGACAGAGCCCAGTAGAGCCCGACAGAGCCCGACAGAGCCCGACAGAGCCCGACAGGGCCCAGTAGTGCCCGACAGAGCCCGACAGAGCCCGACAGGGCCCGACAGGGCCCAGTAGAGCCCGACAGAGCCCGACAGAGCCCGACAGAACCCGTCAGAGCCCGACAGAGCCCGACAGAGCCCGACAGAGCCCGACAGAGTCCGACGGGTCCCAGTAGAGCCCGACAGAGCCCGACAGGGCCCGACAGAGCCCGACAGAGCCCGACAGAGCCCGACAGGGCCCGACAGGGCCCAGTAGAGCCCGACAGAGCCGAGAGGGCCCGACAGAGCCCGACAGAGCCCGACAGGGCCCGACAGAGCCCGACAGAGCCCGACAGAGCCCAGTAGAGCCCGACAGAGCCCGACAGAGCCCGACAGAACCCGACAGGGCCCAGTAGAGCCCGACAGAGCCCGACAGAGCCCGACAGAGCCCGACAGGGCCCGACAGAGCCCGACAGAGCCCGACAGAGCCCGACAGGGCCCAGTAGAGCCCGACAGAGCCCGACAGAGCCCGACAGAGCCCGACAGAGCCCGACAGGGCCCGACAGGGCCCAGTAGAGCCCGACAGAGACCGACAGAGCCCGACAGAGCCCGACAGGGCCCGGTAGAGCCCGACAGAGCCCGACAGAGCCCGACAGAGCCCGACAGGGCCCGACAGAGACCGACAGAGCCCGACAGGGCCCGACAGGGCCCGACAGAGCCCGACAGGGCCCGACAGAGCCCGACAGAGCCCGACAGGGCCCAGTAGAGCCCGACAGAGCCCGACAGGGCCCGACAGAGCCCGACAGAGCCCGACAGAGCCCAGTAGAGCCCGACAGAGCCCGACAGAGCCCGACAGAGCCCGACAGGGCCCGACAGAGCCCGACAGGGCCCGACAGGGCCCGACAAAGCCCGACAGAGCCCGACAGGGTCCGACAGAGCCCGACAGGGCCCAGTAGAGCCCGACAGAGCCCGACAGAGCCCGACAGAGCCCGACAGAGCCCAGTAGAGCCCGACAGAGCCCGACAGAGCCCGACAGAGCCCAGTAGAGCCCGAAAGAGCCCGACAGGGCCCGACAGGGGCCAGTAGAGCCCGACAGAGCCCGACAGAGCCCAGTAGAGCCCAGTAGAGCCCGACAGAGCCCGACAGAGCCCGACAGAGCCCGACAGGGCCCGACAGAGCCCGACAGAGCCCGACAGGGCCCGACAGGGCCCAGTAGAGCCCGAAAGAGCCCGACAGAGCCCAGTAGAGCCCAGTAGAGCCCGACAGGGCCCGACAGGGCCCGACAGGGCCCAGTAGAGCCCGACAGAGCCCGACAGAGCCTGACAGAGCCCGACAGGGCCCGACAGGTCCCGACAGAGCCCGACAGAGCCCGACAGGGCCCAGTAGAGCCCGACAGAGCCCGACAGGGCCCGACAGAGCCCGACAGAGCCCGACAGTGCCCGACAGGGCCCGGTAGAGCCCGACAGAGCCCGACAGAGCCCGACAGAGCCCGACAGGGCCCGACAGGGCCCGACAGGGCCCGACAGAGCCCGACAGGGCCCGACAGAGCCCGACAGGGCCCGACAGGGCCCAAGAGAGCCCGATAGAGCCCGACAGGGCCCGACAGAGCCCGACAGAGCCCGACAGGGCCCGACAGGGCCCGACAGAGCCCGACAGAGCCCGATAGAGCCCGACAGGGCCCGACAGAGCCCGACAGAGCCCGACAGGGCACGACAGAGCCCGACAGAGCCCGACAGGGCCCGACAGAGCCCGACAGAGCCTGACAGAGCCCGACAGAGCCCGACAGGGCCCGACAGGGCCCAGTAGAGCCCGACAGAGCCCAGTAGAGCCCAGTAGAGCCCGACAGAGCCCGACAGGGCCCGACAGAGCCCGACAGGGCCCGACAGGGCCCGACAGGGCCCAGTAGAGCCCGACAGAGCCCGACAGAGCCCGACAGAGCCCGACAGAGTCCAACAGGGCCCGACAGAGCCCGACAGAGCCCGACAGGGCCCGACAGGGCCCAGTAGTGCCCGACAGAGCCCGACAGAGCCCGACAGAGCCCGACAGATCCCGACAGAGCCCGACAGAGCCCGACAGAGCCCAGTAGAGCCCGACAGAGCCCGACAGAGCCCGACAGGGCCCGACAGAGCCCGACAGAGCCCGACAGGGCCCGACAGGGCCCGACAGAGCCCAGTAGAGCCTGACAGAGCCCGACAGAGCCCGACAGAGCCCGACAGGGCCCAGTAGTGCCCGACAGAGCCCGACAGAGCCCGACAGGGCCCGACAGGGCCCAGTAGAGCCCGACAGAGCCCGACAGAGCCCGACAGAACCCGTCAGAGCCCGACAGAACCCGACAGAGCCCGACAGAGCCCGACAGAGTCCGACGGGTCCCAGTAGAGCCCGACAGAGCCCGACAGAGCCCGACAGGGCCCGACAGAGCCCGACAGAGCCCGACAGAGCCCGACAGGGCCCGACAGGGCCCAGTAGAGCCCGACAGAGCCGAGAGGGCCCGACAGAGCCCGACAGAGCCCGACAGGGCCCGACAGAGCCCGACAGAGCCCAGTAGAGCCCGACAGAGCCCGACAGAGCCCGACAGAACCCGACAGGGCCCAGTAGAGCCCGACAGAGCCCGACAGAGCCCGACAGAGCCCGACAGGGCCCGACAGAGCCCGACAGAGCCTGACAGAGCCCGACAGGGCCCAGTAGAGCCCGACAGAGCCCGACAGAGCCCGACAGAGCCCGACAGGGCCCAGTAGAGCCCGACAGAGACCGACAGAGCCCGACAGAGCCCGACAGGGCCCAGTAGAGCCCGACAGAGCCCGACAGAGCCCGACAGAGCCCGAGAGGGCCCGACAGAGACCGACAGAGCCCGACAGGGCCCGACAGGGCCCGACAGAGCCCGACAGGGCCCGACAGGGCCCGACAGAGCCCGACAGGGCCCGACAGAGCCCGACAGAGCCCGACAGGGCCCAGTAGAGCCCGACAGAGCCCGACAGAGCCCGACAGAGCCCGACAGAGCCCAGTAGAGCCCGACAGAGCCCGACAGAGCCCGACAGAGCCCGACAGGGCCCGACAGAGCCCGACAGGGCCCGACAGGGCCCGACAGAGCCCGACAGGTTCCGACAGAGCCCGACAGGGCCCAGTAGAGCCCGACAGAGCCCGACAGAGCCCGACAGACCCGACAGAGCCCAGTAGAGCCCGACAGAGCCCGACAGAGCCCGACAGAGCCCGACAGAGTTTGACAGAGCCCGACAGAGTCCAACAGGCCCCGACAGAGCCCGACAGAGCCCGACAGGGCCCGACAGGGCCCAGTAGAGCCCGACAGAGCCCGACAGAGCCCGACAGGGCCCGACAGAGCCCGACAGGGCCCGACAGAGCCCAGTAGAGCCCGACAGAGCCCGACAGAGCCCGACAGGGCCCGACAGGGCCCAGTAGTGCCCGACAGAGCCAGACAGAGCCCGACAGAGCCCGACAGGGCCCGACAGAGCCCGACAGAGCCCGACAGGGCCCGACAGGGCCCGACAGGGCCCGACAGAGCCCGACAGAGCCCGACAGGGCCCAGTAGAGCCCGACAGAGCCCGACAGAGCCCGACAGAGCCCGACAGGGCCCGACAGAGCCCGACAGGGCCCGACAGGGCCCGACAGAGCCCGACAGAGGCCGACAGGGCCCGACAGGGCCCGACAGAGCCCAGTAGAGCCCGACAGAGCCCGACAGAGCCCGACAGAGCCCGACAGGGCCCAGTAGTGCCCGACAGAGCCCGACAGAGCCCGACAGGGCCCGACAGGGTCCAGTAGAGCTCGACAGAGCCCGACAGAGCCCGACAGAACCCGTCAGAGCCCGACAGAGCCCGACAGAGCCCGACAGAGCCCGACAGAGTCCGACGGGTCCCAGTAGAGCCCGACAGAGCCCGACAGAGCCCGACAGGGCCCAGTAGAGCCCGACAGAGCCGAGAGGGCCCGACAGAGCCCGACAGAGCCCGACAGAGCCCGACAGAGCCCGACAGGGCCCGACAGAGCCCGACAGAGCCCGACAGGGCACGACAGAGCCCGACAGAGCCCGACAGAGCCCGACAGAACCCGACAGGGCCCAGTAGAGCCCGACAGAGCCCGACAGAGCCCGACAGAGCCCGACAGGGCCCGATAGAGCCCGACAGGGCCCGACAGAGCCCGACAGGGCCCAGTAGAGCCCGACAGAGCCCGACAGAGCCCGACAGAGCCCGACAGAGCCCAGTAGAGCCCGACAGAGCCCGACAGGGCCCGACAGAGCCCGACAGGGCCCGACAGGGCCCGACAGAGCCCGACAGAGCCCGACAGGTTCCGACAGAGCCCGACAGGGCCCAGTAGAGCCCGACAGAGCCCGACAGAGCCCGACAGAGCCCAGTAGAGCCCGACAGAGCCCGACAGAGCCCGACAGAGCCCAGTAGAGCCTGAAAGAGCCCGACAGGGCCCGACAGGGCCCGACAGGGGCCAGTAGAGCCCGACAGAGCCCGACAGAGCCCAGTAGAGCCCAGTAGAGCCCGACAGAGCCCGACAGAGCCCGACAGAGCCCGACAGGGCCCGACAGAGCCCGACAGAGCCCGACAGGGCCCGAAAGGGCCCGACAGGGCCCAGTAGAGCCCGAAAGAGCCCGACAGAGCCCAGTAGAGCCCAGTAGAGCCCGACAGGGCCCGACAGGGCCCGACAGGGCCCAGTAGAGCCCGACAGAGCCCGACAGAGCCTGACAGAGCCCGACAGGGCCCGACAGGTCCCGACAGAGCCCGACAGAGCCCGACAGGGCCCAGTAGAGCCCGACAGAGCCCGACAGGGCCCGACAGAGCCCGACAGAGCCCGACAGAGCCCGACAGGGCCCGGTAGAGCCCGACAGAGCCCGACAGAGCCCGACAGAGCCCGACAGGGCCCGACAGGGCCCGACAGAGCCCGACAGGGCCCGACAGAGCCCAGTAGAGCCCGATAGAGCCCGACAGGGCCCGACAGAGCCCGACAGAGCCCGACAGGGCCCGACAGGGCCCGACAGGGCCCGACAGAGCCCGACAGGGCCCGATAGAGCCCGACAGGGCCCGACAGAGCCCGACAGAGCCCGACAGGGCACGACAGAGCCCGACAGAGCCCGACAGGGCCCGACAGAGCCCGACAGAGCCCGACAGAGCCCGACAGGGCCCGACAGGGCCCAGTAGAGCCCGACAGAGCCCAGTAGAGCCCAGTAGAGCCCGACAGAGCCCGACAGAGCCCGACAGAGCCCGACAGGGCCCGACAGAGCCCGACAGGGTCCGACAGAGCCCGACAGAGCCCGACAGGGCCCGACAGGGCCCGACAGAGCCCGACAGAGCCCGACAGAGCCCGACAGAACCCGACAGAGCCCGACAGAGCCCGACAGGGCCCGACAGGGCCCGACAGAGCCCGACAGGGCCCAGTAGAGCCCGACAAAGCCCGACAGAGCCCGACAGAACCCGACAGAGCCCGACAGAGCCCAGCAGAGCCCGACAGAGCCCATCAGGGCCCGACAGGGCCCAGTAGAGCCCGACAGAGCCCGACAAAGCCCGACAGAGCCCGACAGAGCCCAGTAGAGCCCGACAGAGACCGACAGGGCCCGACAGAGCCCGACAGAGCCCGACAGAGCCCAGTAGAGCCCGACAGAGCCCAGTAGAGCCCGACAGAGCTCGTCAGGGCCCGAGAGAGCCCGACAGGGCCCAGTAGAGCCCGACAGAGCCCGACAGAGCCCAGCAGAGCCCAGTAGAGCCCGACAGAGCCCGACAGAGCCCGACAGAGCCCGACAGGGCCCGACAGGGCCCGACAGAGCCCGACAGGGCCCGACAGGGCCCAGTAGAGCCCGACAGAGCCCGACAGGGCCCGACAGAGCCCGACAGAGCCCGACAGGGCCCGACAGAGCCCGACAGAGCCCGACAGGGCCCAGTAGAGCCCGACAGAGCCCGACAGAGCCCGACAGGGCCCGACAGAGCCCGACAGAGCCCGACAGGGCCCAGTAGAGCCCGACAGAGCCCGATAGAGCCCGACAGAGCCCGACAGAGCCCGACAGGGCCCGACAGAGCCCGACAGAGCCCGACAGAGCCCGACAGGGCCCGACAGGCCCCGACAGAGCCCGACAGAGCCCGACAGGGCCCGACAGGGCCCGACAGAGCCCAGTAGAGCCCGACAGAGTCCGACAGAGCCCGACAGGGCCCGACAGGGCCCGACAGGGCCCAGTAGAGCCCGACAGAGTCCAACGGGTCCCAGTAGAGCCCGACAGATCCCGACAGGGCCCGACAGAGCCCGACAGGGCCCGACAGAGCCCGACAGAGCCCGACAGAGCCCGACAGGGCCCGACAGGGCCCAGTAGAGCCCGACAGAGCCCGACAGAGCCCGACAGGGCCCGACAGAGCCCGACAGGGTCCGACAGAGCCCGACAGGGACCAACAGAGCCCGACAGGGCCCGACAGGGCCCGACAGAGCCCGACAGATCCCGACAGGGCCCGACAGAGCCCGACAGAGCCCGACAGAGCCCGACAGAGCCCGACAGGGCCCAGTAGAGCCCAGTAGAACCCGACAGAGCCCGACAGAACCCGACAGAGCCCGACAGAGCCCAGCAGAGCCCGACAGGGCCCGACAGGGCCCGACAGAGCCCGACAGGGCCCGACAGGGCCCGACAGAGCCCGACAGGGCCCGACAGGGCCCGACAGAGCCCAGTAGAGCCCGACAGAGCCCGACAGGGCCCGACAGAGCCCGACAGAGCCCGACAGAGCCCAGTAGAGCCCGACAGAGCCCGTCAGGGCCCGACAGGGCCCGACAGGGCCCAGTAGAGCCCGACAGAGCCCGACAGAGCCCAGTAGAGCCCAGTAGAGCCCGACAGAGCCCGACAGAGCCCGACAGGGCCCCACAGGGCCCGACAGAGCCCGACAGGGCCCGACAGGTCCCGACAGGGCCTGACAGAGCCCGACAGAGCCCGACAGAGCCCGACAGAGCCCGACAGAGCCCAGTAGAGCCCGACAGAGCCCGACAGAGCCCGACAGAGCCCGACAGGGCCCGACAGGTCCCGACAGGGCCCAGTAGAGCCCGACAGAGCCCGACAGAGCCCGACAGAGCCCGACAGGGCCCGACAGGGCCCGACAGAGCCCGACAGAGCCCGACAGAACCCGACAGAGCCCGACAGAGCCCGACAGGGCCCGACAGAGCCCCACAGAGCCCGACAGAGCCCGACAGGGCCCAGTAGAGCCCGACAGAGCCCGACAGAGCCCGACAGAGCCCGACAGAGCCCAGTAGAGCCCGACAGAGCCCGACAGAGCCCGACAGAGCCAGACAGGGCCCGACAGAGCCCGACAGAGCCCGACAGAGCCCGACAGGGCCCAGTAGAGCCCGACAGAGCCCGACAGAGCCCGACAGAGCCCAGTAGAGCCCGACAGAGCCCAACAGAGCCCGACAGGGCCCGACAGGGCCCGACAGAGCCCGACAGAGCCCGACAGGGCCCGACAGGGCCCGACAGAGCCCAGTGGAGCCCGACAGAGCCCGACAGAGCCCGACAGAGCCTGACAGGGCCCGACAGGGCCCGACAGGGCCCAGTAGAGCCCGACAGAGCCCGACAGAGCCCGACAGAGCCCGACAGGGCCCGACAGAGCCCGACAGAGCCCGACAGGGCCCGACAGGGCCCGACAGGGCCCGACAGAGCCCGACAGAGCCCGACAGGGCACGACAGAGCCCGACAGGGCCCGACAGGGCCCAGTAGAGCCCGACAGAGCCCGACAGAGCCCGACAGAGCCCGACAGGGCCCAGTAGAGCCCGACAGAGCCCGACAGAGCCCGACAGAGCCCAGTAGAGCCCGACAGAGCCCAACAGAGCCCGACAGGGCCCGACAGGGCCCGACAGAGCCCGACAGAGCCCGACAGGGCCCGACAGGGCCCGACAGAGCCCAGTGGAGCCCGACAGAGCCCGACAGAGCCCGACAGAGCCTGACAGGGCCCGACAGGGCCCGACAGGGCCCAGTAGAGCCCGACAGAGCCCGACAGAGCCCGACAGAGCCCGACAGGGCCCGACAGAGCCCGACAGAGCCCGACAGGGCCCGACAGGGCCCGACAGGGCCCGACAGAGCCCGACAGAGCCCGACAGGGCACGACAGAGCCCGACAGGGCCCGACAGGGCCCAGTAGAGCCCGACAGAGCCCGACAGAGCCCGACAGAGCCCGACAGGGCCCGACAGGGCCCAGTAGAGCCCGACAGAGCCCGACAGAGCCCAGTAGAGCCCAGTAGAGCCCGACAGAGCCCGACACAGCCCGACAGAGCCCGACAGAGTCCGACAGGGCCCGACAGAGCCCGACAGAGCCCGACAGGGCCCAGTAGAGCCCGACAGAGCCCGACAGAGCCCGACAGAGCCCGACAGGTACCGACAGAGCCCGACAGAGCCCGACAGGTCCCGACAGGGCCTGACAGAGCCCGACAGAGCCCGACAGAGCCCGACAGGGACCGACAGAGCCCGACAGGCCCGACAGAGCCCGACAGGGCCCGACAGAGCCCGACAGGGCCCAGTAGAGCCCAGTAGAACCTGACAGAGCCCAGTAGAGCCCGACAGAGCCCGACAGAGCCCGACAGAGCCCGACAGGGCCCGACAGAGCCCGACAGGGCCCAGTAGAGCCCGACAGAGCCCGACAAAGCCCGACAGAGCCCGACAGAGCCCAGTAGAGCCCGACAGAGCCCGACAGAGCCTGACAGGGCCCGACAGAGCCCGACAGAGCCCAGTAGAGCCCGACAGAGCCCGACAGAGCCCGACAGAACCCGACAGGGCCCAGTAGAGCCCGACAGAGCCCGACAGAGCCCGTCAGGGCCCGACAGGGCCCGACAGGGCCCAGTAGAGCCCGACAGAGCCCGACAGAGCCCAGTAGAGCCCGACAGAGCCGAGAGGGCCCGACAGAGCCCGACAGAGCCCGACAGAGCCCGACAGGGCCCGACAGAGCCCGACAGAGCCCGACAGAGCCCGACAGAACCCGACAGGGCCCAGTAGAGCCCGACAGAGCCCGACAGAGCCCGACAGGGCCCGACAGAGCCCGACAGAGCCCGACAGCGCCCGACAGGCCCCAGTAGAGCCCGACAGAGCCCGACAGAGCCCGACAGAGCCCGACAGGGCCCGACAGAGCCCGACAGAGCACGACAGGGCCCAGTAGAGCCCGACAGAGCCCAACAGGGCCCGACAGAGCCCGACAGAGCCCGACAGAGCCCGACAGGGCCCAGTAGAGCCCGACAGAGACCGACAGAGACCGACAGAGCCCGACAGGGCCCGACAGAGCCCGACAGAGCCCGACAGGGCCCGACAGAGCCCGACAGGGCCCAGTAGAGCCCGACAGAGCCCGACAGAGCCCGACAGAGCCCGACAGAGCCCAGTAGAGCCCGACAGAGCCCGACAGAGCCCGACAGAGCCCGACAGGGCCCGACAGAGCCCGACAGGGCCCAACAGGGCCCGACAGAGCCCGACAGAGCCCGACAGGGCCCGACAGAGCCCGACAGGGCCCAGTAGAGCCCGACAGAGCCCGATAGAGCCCGACAGGGCCCGACAGGGCCCAGTAGAGCCCGACAGAGCCCGACAGAGCCCAGTAGAGCCCAGTAGAGCCCGACAGAGCCCGACAGAGCCCGACAGAGCCCGACAGGGCCCGACAGAGCCCGACAGAGCCCGACAGGGCCCGACAGGGCCCAGTAGAGCCCGAAAGAGCCCGACAGAGCCCAGTAGAGCCCAGTAGAGCCCGACAGGGCCCGACAGGGCCCGACAGGGCCCATTAGAGCCCGACAGAGCCCGACAGAGCCTGACAGAGCCCGACAGGGCCCGACAGGGCCCGACAGAGTCCGACAGGGCCCAGTAGAGCCCGACAGAGCCCGACAGAGCCCGACAGGGCCCGACAGGGCCCGACAGGGCCCGACAGGGCCCAGTAGAGCCCAATAGAGCCCGACAGAGCCCGACCGAGCCCGACAGGGCCCGACAGAGCCCGACAGAGCCCGACAGGGCCCGACAGGGCCCGACAGGGCCCGACAGGGCCCGATAGAGCCCGACAGGGCCCGACAGAGCCCAGTAGAGCCCGACAGAGCCCGACAGGGCCCGACAGAGCCCGACAGGGCCCGACAGAGCCCGACAGAGCCCGACAGAGCCCAATAGAGCCCGACAGAGCCCAGTAGAGCCCAGTAGAGCCCGACAGAGCCCGACAGAGCCCGACAGAGCCCGACAGAGCCCGACAGGGCCCAGTAGAGCCCGACAGAGCCCGACAGAGCCCGACAGAGCCCGACAGGGCACGACAGAGCCCGACAGGGCCCGACAGGGCCCAGTAGAGCCCGACAGAGCCCGACAGAGCCCGACAGAGCCCGACAGGGCCCGACAGGGCCCAGTAGAGCCCGACAGAGCCCGACAGAGCCCAGTAGAGCCCAGTAGAGCCCGACAGAGCCCGACACAGCCCGACAGAGCCCGACAGAGTCCGACAGGGCCCGACAGAGCCCGACAGAGCCCGACAGGGCCCAGTAGAGCCCGACAGAGCCCGACAGAGCCCGACAGAGCCCGACAGGGACCGACAGAGCCCGACAGAGCCCGACAGGTCCCGACAGGGCCTGACAGAGCCCGACAGAGCCCGACAGAGCCCGACAGGGACCGACAGAGCCCGACAGGCCCGACAGAGCCCGACAGGGCCCGACAGAGCCCGACAGGGCCCAGTAGAGCCCAGTAGAACCTGACAGAGCCCAGTAGAGCCCGACAGAGCCCGACAGAGCCCGACAGAGCCCGACAGGGCCCGACAGAGCCCGACAGGGCCCAGTAGAGCCCGACAGAGCCCGACAAAGCCCGACAGAGCCCGACAGAGCCCAGTAGAGCCCGACAGAGCCCGACAGAGCCTGACAGGGCCCGACAGAGCCCGACAGAGCCCAGTAGAGCCCGACAGAGCCCGACAGAGCCCGACAGAACCCGACAGGGCCCAGTAGAGCCCGACAGAGCCCGACAGAGCCCGTCAGGGCCCGACAGGGCCCGACAGGGCCCAGTAGAGCCCGACAGAGCCCGACAGAGCCCAGTAGAGCCCGACAGAGCCGAGAGGGCCCGACAGAGCCCGACAGAGCCCGACAGAGCCCGACAGGGCCCGACAGAGCCCGACAGAGCCCGACAGAGCCCGACAGAACCCGACAGGGCCCAGTAGAGCCCGACAGAGCCCGACAGAGCCCGACAGGGCCCGACAGAGCCCGACAGAGCCCGACAGCGCCCGACAGGCCCCAGTAGAGCCCGACAGAGCCCGACAGAGCCCGACAGAGCCCGACAGGGCCCGACAGAGCCCGACAGAGCACGACAGGGCCCAGTAGAGCCCGACAGAGCCCAACAGGGCCCGACAGAGCCCGACAGAGCCCGACAGAGCCCGACAGGGCCCAGTAGAGCCCGACAGAGACCGACAGAGACCGACAGAGCCCGACAGGGCCCGACAGAGCCCGACAGAGCCCGACAGGGCCCGACAGAGCCCGACAGGGCCCAGTAGAGCCCGACAGAGCCCGACAGAGCCCGACAGAGCCCGACAGAGCCCAGTAGAGCCCGACAGAGCCCGACAGAGCCCGACAGAGCCCGACAGGGCCCGACAGAGCCCGACAGGGCCCAACAGGGCCCGACAGAGCCCGACAGAGCCCGACAGGGCCCGACAGAGCCCGACAGGGCCCAGTAGAGCCCGACAGAGCCCGATAGAGCCCGACAGGGCCCGACAGGGCCCAGTAGAGCCCGACAGAGCCCGACAGAGCCCAGTAGAGCCCAGTAGAGCCCGACAGAGCCCGACAGAGCTAGACAGAGCCCGACAGGGCCCGACAGAGCCCGACAGAGCCCGACAGGGCCCGACAGGGCCCAGTAGAGCCCGAAAGAGCCCGACAGAGCCCAGTAGAGCCCAGTAGAGCCCGACAGGGCCCGACAGGGCCCGACAGGGCCCATTAGAGCCCGACAGAGCCCGACAGAGCCTGACAGAGCCCGACAGGGCCCGACAGGGCCCGACAGAGTCCGACAGGGCCCAGTAGAGCCCGACAGAGCCCGACAGAGCCCGACAGGGCCCGACAGGGCCCGACAGGGCCCGACAGGGCCCAGTAGAGCCCAATAGAGCCCGACAGAGCCCGACCGAGCCCGACAGGGCCCGACAGAGCCCGACAGAGCCCGACAGGGCCCGACAGGGCCCGACAGGGCCCGACAGGGCCCGATAGAGCCCGACAGGGCCCGACAGAGCCCAGTAGAGCCCGACAGAGCCCGACAGGGCCCGACAGAGCCCGACAGGGCCCGACAGAGCCCGACAGAGCCCGACAGAGCCCAATAGAGCCCGACAGAGCCCAGTAGAGCCCAGTAGAGCCCGACAGAGCCCGACAGAGCCCGACAGAGCCCGACAGAGCCCGACAGGGCCCAGTAGAGCCCGACAGAGCCCGACAGAGCCCGACAGAGCCCGACAGAGCCCAGTAGAGCCCAGTAGAGCCCGACAGAGCCCGACAGAGCCCGACAGAGCCCGACAGGGCCCAGTAGAGCCCGACAGAGCCCGACACAGCCCGACAGAGCCCGACAGAGCCCGACAGGGCCCGACAGAGCCCGACAGAGCCCGACAGGGCCCGACAGAGCCCGACAGAGCCCGACAGAGCCCGACAGGGCCCAGTAGAGCCCGACAGAGCCCGACAGAGCCCGACAGAACCCAACAGGGCCCAGTAGAGCCCGACAGAGCCCGACAGGGCCCGACAGAGCCCGACAGAGCCCGACAGAGCCCGACAGCGCCCGACAGAGCCCGACAGAGCCCGACAGGGCCCGACAGAGCCCGACAGAGCCCAGTAGAGCCCGACAGAGCCCGTCAGGGCCCGACAGGGCCCGACAGGGCCCAGTAGAGCCCGACAGAGCCCGACAGAGCCCAGTAGAGCCCAGTAGAGCCCGACAGAGCCCGACAGAGCCCGACAGAGCCCGACAGGGCCCGACAGGGCCCGACAGGGCCCAGTAGAGCCCGACAGAGCCCGACAGGGCCCGACAGAGCCCGACAGGGCCCGACAGAGCCCGACAGGGCCCCACAGAGCCCGAAAGAGCCCGACAGGGCCCAGTAGAGCCCGACAGAGCCCGACAGAGCCCCACAGAGCCCAGTAGAGCCCGACAGAGCCCGACAGAGCCCGACAGAGCCCGACAGGGCCCGACAGGGCCCGACAGAGCCCGACAGGGCCCGACAGAGCCCGACAGAGCCCGACAGAGCCCAGTAGAGCCCGACAGAGCCCGACAGAGCCCGACAGGGCCCGACAGGGCCCGACAGAGCCCGACAGAGCCCGACAGGGCCCGACAGGGCCCAGTAGAGCCCGACAGAGCCCGACAGAGCCCGACAGGGCCCGACAGAGCCCGACAGGGCCCGACAGGGCCCGACAGGGCCCAGTAGAGCCCGACAGAGCCCGACAGAGCCCGACAGAGCCCGACAGGGCCCGACAGAGCCCGACACAGCCCGACAGAGCCCGACAGAGCCCGACAGGGCCCGACAGAGCCCGACAGGGCCCGACAGAGCCCGACAGAGCCCGACAGAGCCCGACAGGGCCCAGTAGAGCCCGACAGAGCCCGACAGAGCCCGACAGAGCCCGACAGAGCCCGACAGAGCCCGACAGAGCCCGACAGGGACCAACAGAGCCCGACAGAGCCCGACAGGGCCCGACAGGGCCCGACAGAGCCCGACAGAGCCCGACAGGGCCCGACAGGGCCCGACAGAGCCCGACAGAGCCCGACAGAGCCCGACAGGGCCCAGTAGAGCCCAGTAGAACCCGGCAGAGCCCAGTAGAGCCCGACAGAGCCCGACAGAGCCCGACAGGGCCCGACAGAGCCCGACAGGGCCCAGTAGAGCCCAACAGAGCCCGACAAAGCCCGACAGAGCCCGACAGAGCCCACTAGAGCCCGACAGAGCCCGACAGAGCCCGACAGAGCCCGACAGGGCCCGACAGAGCCCGACAGAGCCCAGTAGAGCCCGACAGAGCCCGTCAGGGCCCGACAGGGCCCGACAGGGCCCAGTAGAGCCCGACAGAGCCCGACAGAGCCCAGTAGAGCCCAGTAGAGCCCGACAGAGCCCGACAGAGCCCGACAGGGCCCGACAGAGCCCGACAGAGCCCGACAGGGCCCGACAGGGCCCGACAGAGCCCGACAGGGCCCGACAGGGCCCAGTAGAGCCCGACAGAGCCCGACAGAGCCCGACAGGGCCCGACAGGGCCCGACAGAGCCCGACAGGGCCCGACAGGGCCCGACAGAGCCCAGTAGAGCCCAACAGAGCCCGACAGAGTCCGACAGAACCCGACAGAGCCCGACAGAGCCCAGCAGAGCCCGACAGAGCCCATCAGGGCCCGACAGGGCCCAGTAGAGCCCGACAGAGCCCGACAAAGCCCGACAGAGCCCGACAGAGCCCAGTAGAGCCCGACAGAGCCCGACAGGGCCCGACAGAGCCCGACAGAGCCCGACAGAGCCCGACAGAGCCCAGTAGAGCCCGACAGAGCCCGTCAGGGCCCGACAGGGCCTGACAGGGCCCAGTAGAGCCCGACAGAGCCCGACAGAGCCCAGTAGAGCCCAGTAGAGCCCGACAGAGCCCGACAGAGCCCGACAGGGCCCGACAGAGCCCGACAGAGCCCGACAGGGCCCGACAGGGCCCGACAGAGCCCGACAGGGCCCGACAGGGCCCAGTAGAGCCCGACAGAGCCCGACAGAGCCCGACAGAGCCCGACAGGGCCCGACAGGGCCCGACAGAGCCCAGTAGAGCCCGACAGAGCCCGACAGAGCCCGACAGAACCCGACAGAGCCCGACAGAGCCCAGTAGAGCCCGACAGAGCCCGACAGAGCCCGACAGAGCCCGACAGGGCCCGACAGGGCCCGACAGGGCCCAGTAGAGCCCGACAGAGCCCGACAGAGCGCGATAGAGCCCGACAGAGCCCGACAGAGCCCGACAGAGCCCGACAGGGCCCCAGAGAGCCCGACAGAGCCCGACAGGGCCCAGTAGAGCCCGACAGAGCCCGACAGAGCCCGACAGAGCCCGACAGAGCCCAGTAGAGCCCGACAGAGCCCGACAGAGCCCGACAGGGACCGACAGGGCCCGACAGGGCCCGACAGAGCCCGACAGAGCCCGACAGGGCCCAGTAGAGCCCGACAGAGCCCGACAGAGCCCGACAGAGCCCAGTAGAGCCCGACAGAGCCCGACAGAGCCCGACAGGGCCCGACAGGGCCCGACAGGGCCCAGTAGAGCCCGACAGAGCCTGACAGGGCCCGACAGGGCCCGACAGGGCCCAGTAGAGCCCGACAGAGCCCGACAGAGCCCGACAGAGCCCGACAGAGCCCGACAGGGCCCGACAGGGCCCGACAGGGCCCGACAGAGCCCGACAGGGCCCGACAGAGCCCGACAGAGCCCGACAGAGCCCGACAGGGCCCGACAGGGCCCAGTAGACCCCGACAGAGCCCGACAGAGCCCGACAGAGCCCAGTAGAGCCCAGTAGAGCCCGACAGAGCCCGACACAGCCCGACAGAGCCCGACAGAGCCCGACAGGGCCCGACAGAGCCCGACAGGGCCCAGTAGAGCCCGACAGAGCCCGACAGAGCCCGACAGGGACCGACAGAGCCCGACAGGGACCGACAGAGCCCGACAGGGCCTGACAGAGCCCGACAGAGCCCGACAGAGCCCGACAGGGACCGACAGAGCCCGACAGAGCCCGACAGGGCCCGACAGAGCCCGACAGAGCCCGACAGGGCCCGACAGAGCCCGACAGGGCCCGACAGAGCCCGACAGGGCCCAGTAGAGCCCAGTAGAACCTGACAGAGCCTAGTAGAGCCTGACAGAGCCCGACAGAGCCCGACAGAGCCCGACAGGGCCCGACAGAGCCCGACAGGGCCCAGTAGAGCCCGACAGAGCCCGACAAAGCCCGACAGAGCCCGACAGAGCCCAGTAGAGCCCGACAGAGCCCGACAGAGCCTGACAGGGCCCGACAGAGCCCGACAGAGCCCAGTAGAGCCCGACAGAGCCCGACAGAGCCCGACAGAACCCGACAGGGCCCAGTAGAGCCCGACAGAGCCCGACAGAGCCCGTCAGGGCCCGACAGGGCCCGACAGGGCCCAGTAGAGCCCGACAGAGCCCGACAGAGCCCGACAGAGCCCGACAGAGCCGAGAGGGCCCGACAGAGCCCGACAGAGCCCGACAGATCCCGACAGGGTCCGACAGAGCCCGACAGAGCCCGACAGAGCCCGACAGAACCCGACAGGGCCCAGTAGAGCCCGACAGAGCCCGACAGAGCCCGACAGGGCCCGACAGAGCCCGACAGAGCCCGACAGCGCCCGACAGGGCCCAGTAGAGCCCGACAGAGCCCGACAGAGCCCGACAGAGCCCGACAGGGCCCGACAGAGCCCGACAGAACACGACAGGGCCCAGTAGAGCCCGACAGAGCCCAACAGGGCCCGACAGAGCCCGACAGAGCCCGACAGAGCCCGACAGGGCCCAGTACAGCCCGACAGAGACCGACAGAGCCCGACAGAGCCCGACAGGGCCCGACAGAGCCCGACAGAGCCCGACAGGGCCCGATAGAGCCCGACAGGGCCCGACAGGGCCCGACAGGGCCCAGTAGAGCCCGACAGAGCCCGACAGAGCCCGACAGAGCCCGACAGAGCCCAGTAGAGCCCGACAGAGCCCGACAGAGCCCGACAGAGCCCGACAGGGCCCGACAGAGCCCGACAGGGCCCAACAGGGCCCGACAGAGCCCGACAGAGCCCGACAGGGCCCGACAGAGCCCGACAGAGCCCGACAGAGCCCAGTAGAGCCCGACAGAGCCCGACAGAGCCCGACAGGGACCGACAGGGCCCGACAGGGCCCGACAGAGCCCGACAGAGCCCGACAGGGCCCAGTAGAGCCCGACAGAGCCCGACAGAGCCCGACAGAGCCCAGTAGAGCCCGACAGAGCCCGACAGAGCCCGACAGGGCCCGACAGAGCCCGACAGGGCCCAGTAGAGCCCGACAGAGCCCGACAGAGCCCGACAGGGCCCGACAGGGCCCGACAGGGCCCAGTAGAGCCCGACAGAGCCCGACAGAGCCCGACAGAGCCCGACAGAGCCCGACAGGGCCCGACAGAGCCCGACAGAGCCCGACAGGGCCCGACAGAGCCCGACAGGGCCCGACAGAGCCCGACAGAGCCCGACAGAGCCCGACAGGGCCCAGTAGAGCCCGACAGAGCCCGACAGAGCCCGACAGAGCCCGACAGAGCCCGACAGGGCCCGACAGGGACCAACAGAGCCCGACAGAGCCCGACAGGGCCCGACAGGGCCCGACAGAGCCCGACAGAGCCCGACAGGGCCCGACAGGGCCCGACAGAGCCCGACAGAGCCCGACAGAGCCCGACAGGGCCCAGTAGAGCCCAGTAGAACCCGGCAGAGCCCAGTAGAGCCCGACAGAGCCCGACAGAGCCCGACAGGGCCCGACAGAGCCCGACAGGGCCCAGTAGAGCCCAACAGAGCCCGACAAAGCCCGACAGAGCCCGACAGAGCCCACTAGAGCCCGACAGAGCCCGACAGAGCCCGACAGAGCCCGACAGGGCCCGACAGAGCCCGACAGAGCCCAGTAGAGCCCGACAGAGCCCGTCAGGGCCCGACAGGGCCCGACAGGGCCCAGTAGAGCCCGACAGAGCCCGACAGAGCCCAGTAGAGCCCAGTAGAGCCCGACAGAGCCCGACAGAGCCCGACAGGGCCCGACAGAGCCCGACAGAGCCCGACAGGGCCCGACAGGGCCCGACAGAGCCCGACAGGGCCCGACAGGGCCCAGTAGAGCCCGACAGAGCCCGACAGAGCCCGACAGGGCCCGACAGGGCCCGACAGAGCCCGACAGGGCCCGACAGGGCCCGACAGAGCCCAGTAGAGCCCAACAGAGCCCGACAGAGTCCGACAGAACCCGACAGAGCCCGACAGAGCCCAGCAGAGCCCGACAGAGCCCATCAGGGCCCGACAGGGCCCAGTAGAGCCCGACAGAGCCCGACAAAGCCCGACAGAGCCCGACAGAGCCCAGTAGAGCCCGACAGAGCCCGACAGGGCCCGACAGAGCCCGACAGAGCCCGACAGAGCCCGACAGAGCCCAGTAGAGCCCGACAGAGCCCGTCAGGGCCCGACAGGGCCTGACAGGGCCCAGTAGAGCCCGACAGAGCCCGACAGAGCCCAGTAGAGCCCAGTAGAGCCCGACAGAGCCCGACAGAGCCCGACAGAGCCCGACAGGGCCCGACAGAGCCCGACAGAGCCCGACAGGGCCCGACAGGGCCCGACAGAGCCCGACAGGGCCCGACAGGGCCCAGTAGAGCCCGACAGAGCCCGACAGAGCCCGACAGAGCCCGACAGGGCCCGACAGGGCCCGACAGAGCCCAGTAGAGCCCGACAGAGCCCGACAGAGCCCGACAGAACCCGACAGAGCCCGACAGAGCCCAGTAGAGCCCGACAGAGCCCGACAGAGCCCGACAGAGCCCGACAGGGCCCGACAGGTCCCGACAGGGCCCAGTAGAGCCCGACAGAGCCCGACAGAGCGCGATAGAGCCCGACAGAGCCCGACAGAGCCCGACAGAGCCCGACAGGGCCCCAGAGAGCCCGACAGAGCCCGACAGGGCCCAGTAGAGCCCGACAGAGCCCGACAGAGCCCGACAGAGCCCGACAGAGCCCAGTAGAGCCCGACAGAGCCCGACAGAGCCCGACAGGGACCGACAGGGCCCGACAGGGCCCGACAGAGCCCGACAGAGCCCGACAGGGCCCAGTAGAGCCCGACAGAGCCCGACAGAGCCCGACAGAGCCCAGTAGAGCCCGACAGAGCCCGACAGAGCCCGACAGGGCCCGACAGGGCCCGACAGGGCCCAGTAGAGCCCGACAGAGCCTGACAGGGCCCGACAGGGCCCGACAGGGCCCAGTAGAGCCCGACAGAGCCCGACAGAGCCCGACAGAGCCCGACAGAGCCCGACAGGGCCCGACAGGGCCCGACAGGGCCCGACAGAGCCCGACAGGGCCCGACAGAGCCCGACAGAGCCCGACAGGGCCCGACAGGGCCCAGTAGACCCCGACAGAGCCCGACAGAGCCCGACAGAGCCCAGTAGAGCCCAGTAGAGCCCGACAGAGCCCGACACAGCCCGACAGAGCCCGACAGAGCCCGACAGGGCCCGACAGAGCCCGACAGGGCCCAGTAGAGCCCGACAGAGCCCGACAGAGCCCGACAGGGACCGACAGAGCCCGACAGGGACCGACAGAGCCCGACAGGGCCTGACAGAGCCCGACAGAGCCCGACAGAGCCCGACAGGGACCGACAGAGCCCGACAGAGCCCGACAGGGCCCGACAGAGCCCGACAGAGCCCGACAGGGCCCGACAGAGCCCGACAGGGCCCAGTAGAGCCCAGTAGAACCTGACAGAGCCCAGTAGAGCCTGACAGAGCCCGACAGAGCCCGACAGAGCCCGACAGGGCCCGACAGAGCCCGACAGGGCCCAGTAGAGCCCGACAGAGCCCGACAAAGCCCGACAGAGCCCGACAGAGCCCAGTAGAGCCCGACAGAGCCCGACAGAGCCTGACAGGGCCCGACAGAGCCCGACAGAGCCCAGTAGAGCCCGACAGAGCCCGACAGAGCCCGACAGAACCCGACAGGGCCCAGTAGAGCCCGACAGAGCCCGACAGAGCCCGTCAGGGCCCGACAGGGCCCGACAGGGCCCAGTAGAGCCCGACAGAGCCCGACAGAGCCCGACAGAGCCCGACAGAGCCGAGAGGGCCCGACAGAGCCCGACAGAGCCCGACAGATCCCGACAGGGTCCGACAGAGCCCGACAGAGCCCGACAGAGCCCGACAGAACCCGACAGGGCCCAGTAGAGCCCGACAGAGCCCGACAGAGCCCGACAGGGCCCGACAGAGCCCGACAGAGCCCGACAGCGCCCGACAGGGCCCAGTAGAGCCCGACAGAGCCCGACAGAGCCCGACAGAGCCCGACAGGGCCCGACAGAGCCCGACAGAACACGACAGGGCCCAGTAGAGCCCGACAGCGCCCAACAGGGCCCGACAGAGCCCGACAGAGCCCGACAGAGCCCGACAGGGCCCAGTACAGCCCGACAGAGACCGACAGAGCCCGACAGAGCCCGACAGGGCCCGACAGAGCCCGACAGAGCCCGACAGGGCCCGATAGAGCCCGACAGGGCCCGACAGGGCCCGACAGGGCCCAGTAGAGCCCGACAGAGCCCGACAGAGCCCGACAGAGCCCGACAGAGCCCAGTAGAGCCCGACAGAGCCCGACAGAGCCCGACAGAGCCCGACAGGGCCCGACAGAGCCCGACAGGGCCCAACAGGGCCCGACAGAGCCCGACAGAGCCCGACAGGGCCCGACAGAGCCCGACAGAGCCCGACAGAGCCCAGTAGAGCCCGACAGAGCCCGACAGAGCCCGACAGGGACCGACAGGGCCCGACAGGGCCCGACAGAGCCCGACAGAGCCCGACAGGGCCCAGTAGAGCCCGACAGAGCCCGACAGAGCCCGACAGAGCCCAGTAGAGCCCGACAGAGCCCGACAGAGCCCGACAGGGCCCGACAGGGCCCGACAGGGCCCAGTAGAGCCCGACAGAGCCTGACAGGGCCCGACAGGGCCCGACAGGGCCCAGTAGAGCCCGACAGAGCCCGACAGAGCCCGACAGAGCCCGACAGAGCCCGACAGGGCCCGACAGGGCCCGACAGGGCCCGACAGAGCCCGACAGGGCCCGACAGAGCCCGACAGAGCCCGACAGAGCCCGACAGGGCCCGACAGGGCCCAGTAGACCCCGACAGAGCCCGACAGAGCCCGACAGAGCCCAGTAGAGCCCAGTAGAGCCCGACAGAGCCCGACACAGCCCGACAGAGCCCGACAGAGCCCGACAGGGCCCGACAGAGCCCGACAGGGCCCAGTAGAGCCCGACAGAGCCCGACAGAGCCCGACAGGGACCGACAGAGCCCGACAGGGACCGACAGAGCCCGACAGGGCCTGACAGAGCCCGACAGAGCCCGACAGAGCCCGACAGGGACCGACAGAGCCCGACAGAGCCCGACAGGGCCCGACAGAGCCCGACAGAGCCCGACAGGGCCCGACAGAGCCCGACAGGGCCCGACAGAGCCCGACAGGGCCCAGTAGAGCCCAGTAGAACCTGACAGAGCCCAGTAGAGCCTGACAGAGCCCGACAGAGCCCGACAGAGCCCGACAGGGCCCGACAGAGCCGGACAGGGCCCAGTAGAGCCCGACAGAGCCCGACAAAGCCCGACAGAGCCCGACAGAGCCCAGTAGAGCCCGACAGAGCCCGACAGAGCCTGACAGGGCCCGACAGAGCCCGACAGAGCCCAGTAGAGCCCGACAGAGCCCGACAGAGCCCGACAGAACCCGACAGGGCCCAGTAGAGCCCGACAGAGCCCGACAGAGCCCGTCAGGGCCCGACAGGGCCCGACAGGGCCCAGTAGAGCCCGACAGAGCCCGACAGAGCCCGACAGAGCCCGACAGAGCCGAGAGGGCCCGACAGAGCCCGACAGAGCCCGACAGAGCCCGACAGGGCCCGACAGAGCCCGACAGAGCCCGACAGAGCCCGACAGAACCCGACAGGGCCCAGTAGAGCCCGACAGAGCCCGACAGAGCCCGACAGGGCCCGACAGAGCCCGACAGAGCCCGACAGCGCCCGACAGGGCCCAGTAGAGCCCGACAGAGCCCGACAGAGCCCGACAGAGCCCGACAGGGCCCGACAGAGCCCGACAGAACACGACAGGGCCCAGTAGAGCCCGACAGAGCCCAACAGGGCCCGACAGAGCCCGACAGAGCCCGACAGAGCCCGACAGGGCCCAGTACAGCCCGACAGAGACCGACAGAGCCCGACAGAGCCCGACAGGGCCCGACAGAGCCCGACAGAGCCCGACAGGGCCCGATAGAGCCCGACAGGGCCCGACAGGGCCCGACAGGGCCCAGTAGAGCCCGACAGAGCCCGACAGAGCCCGACAGAGCCCGACAGAGCCCAGTAGAGCCCGACAGAGCCCGACAGAGCCCGACAGAGCCCGACAGGGCCCGACAGAGCCCGACAGGGCCCAACAGGGCCCGACAGAGCCCGACAGAGCCCGACAGGGCCCGACAGGGCCCGACAGAGCCCGACAGGGCCCAGTAGAGCCCGACAGAGCCCGATAGAGCCCGACAGGGCCCGACAGGGCCCAGTAGAGCCCGACAGAGCCCGACAGAGCCCAGTAGAGCCCAGTAGAGCCCGACAGAGCCCGACAGAGCCCGACAGAGCCCGACAGGGCCCGACAGGGCCCGACAGGGCCCAGTAGAGCCCGAAAGAGCCCGACAGAGCCCAGTAGAGCCCAGTAGAGCCCGACAGGGCCCGACAGGGCCCGACAGGGCCCATTAGAGCCCGACAGAGCCCGACAGAGCCTGACAGAGCCCGACAGGGCCCGACAGGGCCCGACAGAGTCCGACAGAGCCCGACAGGGCCCAGTAGAGCCCGACAGAGCCCGACAGAGCCCGACGGGGCCCGACAGGGCCCGACAGGGCCCGACAGAGCCCGACAGGGCCCGACAGGGCCCGACAGGGCCCGACAGGGCCCAGTAGAGCCCGACAGAGCCCGACAGAGCCCGACCGAGCCCGACAGGGCCCGACAGGGCCCGACAGAGCCCGACAGGGCCCGATAGAGCCCGACAGGGCCCGACAGAGCCCGACAGAGCCCGACAGGGCACGACAGAGCCCGACAGAGCGCGACAGGGCCCGACAGAGCCCGACAGAGCCCGACAGAGCCCGACAGAGCCCGACAGGGCCCAGTAGAGCCCAACAGAGCCCAGTAGAGCCCAGTAGAGCCCGACAGAGCCCGACAGAGCCCGACAGAGCCCGACAGGGCCCGACAGAGCCCGACAGGGCCCAGTAGAGCCCGACAGAGCCCGACAAAGCCCGACAGAGCCCGACAGAGCCCAGTAGAGCCCGACAGAGCCCGACAGAGCCTGACAGGGCCCGACAGAGCCCGACAGAGCCCAGTAGAGCCCGACAGAGCCCGACAGAGCCCGACAGAACCCGACGGGGCCCAGTAGAGCCCGACAGAGCCCGACAGAGCCCGTCAGGGCCCGACAGGGCCCGACAGGGCCCAGTAGAGCCCGACAGAGCCCGACAGAGCCCAGTAGAGCCTGACAGAGCCGAGAGGGCCCGACAGAGCCCGACAGAGCCCGACAGAGCCCGACAGGGCCCGACAGAGCCCGACAGAGCCCGACAGAGCCCGACAGAACCCGACAGGGCCCAGTAGAGCCCGACAGAGCCCGACAGAGCCCGACAGAGCCCGAAAGGGCCCGACAGAGCCCGACAGAGCCCGACAGCGCCCGACAGGGCCCAGTAGAGCCCGACAGAGCCCGACAGAGCCCGACAGAGCCCGACAGAGCACGACAGGGCCCAGTAGAGCCCGACAGAGCCCAACAGGGCCCGACAGAGCCCGACAGAGCCCGACAGAGCCCGACAGAGCCCGACAGCGCCCGACAGGGCCCAGTAGAGCCCGACAGAGCCCGACAGAGCCCGACAGAGCCCGACAGAGCCCGACAGAGCCCGACAGGGCCCGACAGAGCCCGACAGGGCCCAGTAGAGCCCGACAGAGCCCGACAGAGCCCGACAGAGCCCGACAGAGCCCAGTAGAGCCCGACAGAGCCCGACAGAGCCCGACAGAGCCCGACAGGGCCCGACAGAGCCCGACAGGGCCCAACAGGGCCCGACAGAGCCCGACAGAGCCCGACAGGGCCCGACAGAGCCCGACAGAGCCCGACAGGGCCCGACAGAGCCCGACAGGGCCCAGTAGAGCCCGACAGAGCCCGATAGAGCCCAACAGGGCCCGACAGGGCCCAGTAGAGCCCGACAGAGCCCGACAGAGCCCAGTAGAGCCCAGTAGAGCCCGACAGAGCCCGACAGAGCCCGACAGAGCCCGACAGGGCCCGACAGAGCCCGACAGAGCCCGACAGGGCCCGACAGGGCCCGACAGGGCCCAGTAGAGCCCGAAAGAGCCCGACAGAGCCCATTAGAGCCCAGTAGAGCCCGACAGGGCCCGACAGGGCCCGACAGGGCCCATTAGAGCCCGACAGAGCCCGACAGAGCCTGACAGAGCCCGACAGGGCCCGACAGGGCCCGACAGAGTCCGACAGAGCCCGACAGGGCCCAGTAGAGCCCGACAGAGCCCGACAGAGCCCGACAGGGCCCGACAGGGCCCGACAGGGCCCGACAGGGCCCAGTAGAGCCCGACAGAGCCCGACAGAGCCCGACCGAGCCCGACAGGGCCCGACAGAGCCCGACAGAGCCCGACAGGGCCCGACAGGGCCCGACAGAGCCCGACAGGGCCCGATAGAGCCCGACAGGGCCCGACAGGGCCCGACAGAGCCCGACAGGGCACGACAGAGCCCGACAGAGCCCGACAGGGCCCGACAGAGCCCGACAGAGCCCGACAGAGCCCGACAGGGCCCAGTAGAGCCCGACAGAGCCCAGTAGAGCCCAGTAGAGCCCGACAGAGTCCGACAGAGCCCGACAGAGCCCGACAGGGCCTGACAGGGCCCGACAGGGCCCAGTAGAGCCCGACAGAGCCCGACAGGGCCCGACAGAGCCCGACAGAGCCCGACAGGGCTCGACAGAGCCCGACAGGGCCCAGTAGAGCCCGACAGAGCCCGACAGAACCCGACAGAGCCCGACAGGGCCCGACAGAGCCCGACAGGGCCCGACAGAGCCCAGTAGAGCCCGACAGAGCCCGACAGAGCCCGACAGAGCCCGACAGAGCCCGACAGGGCCCGACAGAGCCCGACAGAGCCCGACAGGGCCCAGTAGAGCCCGACAGAGCCCGACAGAGCCCGACAGAGCCCGACAGATCCCAGTAGAGCCCGACAGAGCCCGACAGAGCCCGACAGATCCCAGTAGAGCCCGACAGGGCCCGACAGGGCCCGACAGAGCCCGACAGGGCCCGACAGGGCCCAGTAGAGCCCGACAGAGCCCGACAGAGCCCGACAGAGCCCGACAGGGCCCGACAGGGCCCGACAGGGCCCAGTAGAGCCCGACAGAGCCCGACAGAGCCCGACAGAACCCGACAGAGCCCGACAGAGCCCAGTAGAGCCCGACAGAGCCCGACAGAGCCCGACAGAGCCCGACAGGGCCCGACAGGTCCTGACAGGGCCCAGTAGAGCCCGACAGAGCCCGACAGAGCCCGACAGGGCCCAGAAGAGCCCGACAGAGCCCGACAGAGCCCGACAGAGCCCGACAGAACCCGACAGAGCCCGACAGAGCCCGACAGAGCCCGACAGGGCCCCACAGAGCCCGACAGAGCCCGACAGGGCCCAGTAGAGCCCGACAGAGCCCGACAGAGCCCGACAGAGCCCGACAGAGCCCAGTAGAGCCCGACAGAGCCCGACAGAGCCCGACAGAGCCCGACAGGGACCGACAGGGCCCGACAGAGCCCGACAGAGCCCGACAGAGCCCGACAGGGCCCAGTAGAGCCCGACAGAGCCCGACAGAGCCCGACAGAGCCCAGTAGAGCCCGACAGAGCCCGACAGAGCCCGACAGGGCCCGACAGAGCCCGACAGAGCCCAGTAGAGCCCGACAGAGCCCGACAGAGCCCAGTAGAGCCCGACAGAGCCCGACAGAGCCCGACAGAGCCTGACAGGGCCCGACAGGGCCCGACAGGGCCCAGTAGAGCCCGACAGAGCCCGACAGAGCCCGACAGAGCCCGACAGGGCCCGACAGAGCCCGACAGAGCCCGACAGGGCCCGACAGGGCCCGACAGGGCCCGACAGGGCACGACAGAGCCCGACAGGGCCCGACAGAGCCCGACAGGGTCCGACAGAGCCCGACAGAGCCCGACAGAGCCCGACAGGGCCCGACAGGGCCCAGTAGAGCCCGACAGAGCCCGACAGAGCCCGACAGAGCCCAGTAGAGCCCAGTAGAGCCCGACAGAGCCCGACACAGCCCGACAGAGCCCGACAGGGCCCGACAGAGCCCGACAGAGCCCGACAGGGCCCAGTAGAGCCCGACAGAGCCCGACAGAGCCCGACAGGGACCGACAGAGCCCGACAGAGCCCGACAGAGCCCGACAGGGACCGACAGAGCCCGACAGAGCCCGACAGGTCCCGACAGGGCCTGACAGAGCCCGACAGAGCCCGACAGAGCCCGACAGGGCCCGACAGAGCCCGACAGAGCCCGACAGGGCCCGACAGAGCCCGACAGAGCCCGACAGGGCCCGACAGAGCCCGACAGGGCCCGACAGAGCCCGACAGAGCCCGACAGGGCCCGACAGAGCCCGACAGAGCCCGACAGGGCCCGACAGAGCCCGACAGGGCCCGACAGGGCCCGACAGGGCCCAGTAGAGCCCAGTAGATCCTGACAGAGCCCAGTAGAGCCTGACAGAGCCCGACAGAGCCCGACAGAGCCCGACAGGGCCCGACAGAGCCCGACAGAGCCCAGTAGAGCCCGACAGAGCCCGACAAAGCCCGACAGAGCCCGACAGAGCCCAGTAGAGCCCGACAGAGCCCGACAGAGCCTGACAGGGCCCGACAGAGCCCGACAGAGCCCAGTAGAGCCCGACAGAGCCCGACAGAGCCCGACAGAACCCGACAGGGCCCAGTAGAGCCCGACAGAGCCCGACAGAGCCCGTCAGGGCCCGACAGGGCCCGACAGGGCCCAGTAGAGCCCGACAGAGCCCGACAGAGCCCAGTAGAGCCCGACAGAGCCGAGAGGGCCCGACAGAGCCCGACAGAGCCCGACAGAGCCCGACAGGGCCCGACAGAGCCCGACAGAGCCCGACAGAGCCCGACAGAACCCGACAGGGCCCAGTAGAACCCGACAGAGCCCGACAGAGCCCGACAGAGCCCGACAGGGCCCGACAGAGCCCGACAGAGCCCGACAGCGCCCGACAGGGCCCAGTAGAGCCCGACAGAGCCCGACAGAGCCCGACAGAGCCCGACAGGGCCCGACAGAGCCCGACAGAGCATGACAGGGCCCAGTAGAGCCCGACAGAGCCCAACAGGGCCCGACAGAGCCCGACAGAGCCCGACAGAGCCCGACAGGGCCCAGTAGAGCCCGACAGAGACCGACAGAGCCCGACAGAGCCCGACAGGGCCCGACAGAGCCCGACAGAGCCCGACAGGGCCCGATAGAGCCCGACAGGGCCCGACAGAGCCCGACACGGCCCAGTAGAGCCCGACAGAGCCCGACAGAGCCCGACAGAGCCCGACAGAGCCCAGTAGAGCCCGACAGAGCCCGACAGAGCCCGACAGAGCCCGACAGGGCCCGACAGGGCCCGACAGGGCCCAGTAGAGCCCGAAAGAGCCCGACAGAGCCCAGTAGAGCCCAGTAGAGCCCGACAGGGCCCGACAGGGCCCGACAGGGCCCATTAGAGCCCGACAGAGCCCGACAGAGCCTGACAGAGCCCGACAGGGCCCGACAGGGCCCGACAGAGTCCGACAGAGCCCGACAGGGCCCAGTAGAGCCCGACAGAGCCCGACAGAGCCCGACGGGGCCCGACAGGGCCCGACAGGGCCCGACAGGGCCCAGTAGAGCCCGACAGAGCCCGACAGAGCCCGACCGAGCCCGACAGGGCCCGACAGAGCCCGACAGAGCCCGACAGGGCCCGACAGGGCCCGACAGAGCCCGACAGGGCCCGATAGAGCCCGACAGGGCCCGACAGAGCCCGACAGAGCCCGACAGGGCACGACAGAGCCCGACAGAGCGCGACAGGGCCCGACAGAGACCGACAGAGCCCGACAGGGCCCAGTAGAGCCCGACAGGGCCCGACAGAGCCCGACAGAGCCCGACAGGGCACGACAGAGCCCGACAGAGCGCGACAGAGCCCGACAGAGCCCGACAGGGCCCAGTAGAGCCCGACAGAGCTCAGTAGAGCCCAGTAGAGCCCGACAGAGCCCGACAGAGCCCGACAGAGCCCGACAGAGCCCGACAGAGCCCGACAGGGCCCGACAGAGCCCGACAGGGCCCAGTAGAGCCCGACAGAGCCCGACAAAGCCCGACAGAGCCCGACAGAGCCCAGTAGAGCCCGACAGAGCCCGACAGAGCCTGACAGGGCCCGACAGAGCCCGACAGAGCCCAGTAGAGCCCGACAGAGCCCGACAGAGCCCGACAGAACCCGACAGGGCCCAGTAGAGCCCAGTAGAGCCCGACAGAGCCCGACACAGCCCGACAGAGCCCGACAGGGCCCAGTAGAGCCCGACAGAGCCCGACAGAGCCCAGTAGAGCAAGACAGAGCCGAGAGGGCCCGACAGAGCCCGACAGAGCCCGACAGAGCCCGACAGGGCCCGACAGGGCCCGACAGAACCCGACAGGGCCCAGTAGAGCCCGACAGAGCCCGACAGAGCCCGACAGAGCCCGAAAGGGCCCGACAGAGCCCGACAGAGCCCGACAGCGCCCGACAGGGCCCAGTAGAGCCCGACAGAGCCCGACAGAGCCCGACAGAGCCCGACAGAGCCCGACAGAGCACGACAGGGCCCAGTAGAGCCCGACAGAGCCCGACAGAGCCCGACAGAGCCCGACAGAGCCCAGTAGAGCCCGACAGAGCCCGACAGAGCCCGACAGAGCCCGACAGGGCCCGACAGGGCGCGACAGGGCCCAACAGGGCTTGACAGAGCCCGACAGGGCCCGACAGAGCCCGACAGGGCCCAGTAGAGCCCGACAGGGCCCGACAGGGCCCGACAGGGCCCAGTAGAGCCCGACAGAGCCCGACAGGGCCCGACAGGGCCCGACAGGGCCCAGTAGAGCCCGAAAGAGCCCGACAGAGCCCAGTAGAGCCCAGTAGAGCCCGACAGAGCCCGACAGAGCCCGACAGAGCCCGACAGGGCCCGACAGAGCCCGACAGAGCCCGACAGGGCCCGACAGGGCCCGACAGGGCCCAGTAGAGCCCGAAAGAGCCCGACAGAGCCCATTAGAGCCCAGTAGAGCCCGACAGGGCCCGACAGGGCCCGACAGGGCCCATTAGAGCCCGACAGAGCCCGACAGAGCCTGACAGAGCCCGACAGGGCCCGACAGGGCCCGACAGAGTCCGACAGAGCCCGACAGGGCCCAGTAGAGCCCGACAGAGCCCGACAGAGCCCGACAGGGCCCGACAGGGCCCGACAGGGCCCGACAGAGCCCGACAGGGCCCGACAGGGCCCGACAGGGCCCGACAGGGCCCAGTAGAGCCCGACAGAGCCCGACAGAGCCCCACCGAGCCCGACAGGGCCCGACAGAGCCCGACAGAGCCCGACAGGGCCCGACAGGGCCCGACAGAGCCCGACAGGGCCCGACAGGGCCCGACAGAGCCCGACAGGGCACGACAGAGCCCGACAGAGCCCGACAGGGCCCGACAGAGCCCGACAGAGCCCGACAGAGCCCGACAGGGCCCAGTAGAGCCCGACAGAGCCCAGTAGAGCCCAGTAGAGCCCGACAGAGCCCGACAGAGCCCGACAGAGCCCGACAGGGCCTGACAGGGCCCGACAGGGCCTGACAGGGCCCGACAGGGCCCAGTAGAGCCCGACAGAGCCCGACAGGGCCCGACAGAGCCCGACAGAGCCCGACAGGGCCCGACAGAGCCCGACAGGGCCCAGTAGAGCCCGACAGAGCCCGACAGAACCCGACAGAGCCCGACAGGGCCCGACAGGGCCCGACAGAGCCCAGTAGAGCCCGACAGAGCCCGACAGAGCCCGACAGAGCCCGACAGGGCCCGACAGAGCCCGACAGAGCCCGACAGGGCCCAGTAGAGCCCGACAGAGCCCGACAGAGCCCGACAGAGCCCGACAGATCCCAGTAGAGCCCGACAGAGCCCGACAGAGCCCGACAGGGCCCGACAGGGCCCGACAGAGCCCGACAGAGCCCGACAGGGCCCGACAGGGCCCGACAGAGCCCGACAGGGCCCGATAGAGCCCGACAGGGCCCGACAGAGCCCGACAGAGCCCGACAGGGCACGACAGAGCCCGACAGAGCGCGACAGGGCCCGACAGAGCCCGACAGAGCCCGACAGAGCCCGACAGGGCCCAGTAGAGCCCGACAGAGCTCAGTAGAGCCCAGTAGAGCCCGACAGAGCCCGACAGAGCTTGACAGAGCCCGACAGAGCCCGACAGAGCCCGACAGGGCCCGACAGAGCCCGACAGGGCCCAGTAGAGCCCGACAGAGCCCGACAAAGCCCGACAGAGCCCGACAGAGCCCAGTAGAGCCCGACAGAGCCCGACAGAGCCTGACAGGGCCCGACAGAGCCCGACAGAGCCCAGTAGAGCCCGACAGAGCCCGACAGAGCCCGACAGAACCCGACAGGGCCCAGTAGAGCCCGACAGAGCCCGACAGAGCCCGTCAGGGCCCGACAGGGCCCAACAGGGCCCAGTAGAGCCCGACAGAGCCCGACAGAGCCCAGTAGAGCCCGACAGAGCCGAGAGGGCCCGACAGAGCCCGACAGAGCCCGACAGAGCCCGACAGGGCCCGACAGGGCCCGACAGGGCCCGACAGAGCCCGACAGAACCCGACAGGGCCCAGTAGAGCCCGACAGAGCCCGACAGAGCCCGACAGAGCCCGAAAGGGCCCGACAGAGCCCGACAGAGCCCGACAGCGCCCGACAGGGCCCAGTAGAGCCCGACAGAGCCCGACAGAGCCCGACAGAGCCCGACAGAGCCCGACAGGGCCCAGTAGAGCCCGACAGAGCCCAACAGGGCCCGACAGAGCCCGACAGAGCCCGACAGAGCCCGACAGAGCCCGACAGCGCCCGACAGGGCCCAGTAGAGCCCGACAGAGCCCGACAGAGCCCGACAGAGCCCGACAGGGCCCGACAGGGCCCGACAGAGCCCGACAGGGCCCGACAGAGCCCGACAGGGCCCAGTAGAGCCCGACAGAGCCCGACAGAGCCCGACAGAGCCCGACAGAGCCCGACAGGGCCCGACAGGGCCCGACAGAGCCCGACAGGGCCCAACAGGGCCCGACAGAGCCCGACAGAGCCCGACAGGGCCCGACAGAGCCCGACAGGGCCCAGTAGAGCCCGACAGAGCCCGATAGAGCCCGACAGGGCCCGACAGGGCCCAGTAGAGCCCGACAGAGCCCGACAGAGCCCAGTAGAGCCCAGTAGAGCCCGACAGAGCCCGACAGAGCCCGACAGAGCCCGACAGGGCCCGACAGAGCCCGACAGAGCCCGACAGGGCCCGACAGGGCCCGACAGGGCCCAGTAGAGCCCGAAAGAGCCCGACAGAGCCCATTAGAGCCCAGTAGAGCCCGACAGGGCCCGACAGGGCCCGACAGGGCCCATTAGAGCCCGACAGAGCCCGACAGAGCCTGACAGAGCCCGACAGGGCCCGACAGGGCCCGACAGAGTCCGACAGAGCCCGACAGGGCCCAGTAGAGCCCGACAGAGCCCGACAGAGCCCGACAGGGCCCGACAGGGCCCGACAGGGCCCGACAGAGCCCGACAGGGCCCGACAGGGCCCAGTAGAGCCCGACAGAGCCCGACAGAGCCCGACCGAGCCCGACAGGGCCCGACAGAGCCCGACAGAGCCCGACAGGGCCCGACAGGGCCCGACAGAGCCCGACAGGGCCCGATAGAGCCCGACAGGGCCCGACAGGGCCCGACAGAGCCCGACAGAGCCCGACAGGGCACGACAGAGCCCGACAGAGCCCGACAGGGCCCGACAGAGCCTGACAGAGCCCGACAGAGCCCGACAGGGCCCAGTAGAGCCCGACAGAGCCCAGTAGAGCCCAGTAGAGCATGACAGAGCCCGACAGAGCCCGACAGAGCCCGACAGGGCCCGACAGGGCCCGACAGGGCCTGACAGGGCCCGACAGGGCCCAGTAGAGCCCGACAGAGCCCGACAGAGCCTGACAGAGCCCGACAGGGCCCGACAGGGCCCGACAGAGTCCGACAGAGCCCGACAGGGCCCAGTAGAGCCCGACAGAGCCCGACAGAGCCCGACAGGGCCCGACAGGGCCCGACAGGGCCCGACAGAGCCCGACAGGGCCCGACAGGGCCCAGTAGAGCCCGACAGAGCCCGACAGAGCCCGACCGAGCCCGACAGGGCCCGACAGAGCCCGACAGAGCCCGACAGGGCCCGACAGGGCCCGACAGAGCCCGACAGGGCCCGATAGAGCCCGACAGGGCCCGACAGGGCCCGACAGAGCCCGACAGAGCCCGACAGGGCACGACAGAGCCCGACAGAGCCCGACAGGGCCCGACAGAGCCTGACAGAGCCCGACAGAGCCCGACAGGGCCCAGTAGAGCCCGACAGAGCCCAGTAGAGCCCAGTAGAGCATGACAGAGCCCGACAGAGCCCGACAGAGCCCGACAGGGCCCGACAGGGCCCGACAGGGCCTGACAGGGCCCGACAGGGCCCAGTAGAGCCCGACAGAGCCCGACAGGGCCCGACAGAGCCCGACAGAGCCCGACAGGGCCCGACAGAGCCCGACAGGGCCCAGTAGAGCCCGACAGAGCCCGACAGAACCCGACAGAGCCCGACAGGGCCCGACAGAGCCCGACAGGGGCCCGACAGAGCCCAGTAGAGCCCGACAGAGCCCAGTAGAGCCCGACAGAGCCCGACAGAGCCCGACAGAGCCCGACAGAGCCCGACAGGGCCCGACAGAGCCCGACAGAGCCCGACAGGGCCCAGTAGAGCCCGACAGAGCCCGACAGAGCCCGACAGAGCCCGACAGATCCCAGTAGAGCCCGACAGAGCCCGACAGAGCCCGACAGAGCCCGACAGAGCCCGACAGATCCCAGTAGAGCCCGACAGGGCCCGACAGGGCCCGACAGAGCCCGACAGAGCCCGTCAGGGCCCGACAGGGCCCGACAGGGCCCAGTAGAGCCCGACAGAGCCCGACAGAGCCCGATAGAGCCCGACAGGGCCCGACAGAGCCCGACAGGGCCCGACAGGGCCCGACAGGGGCCCGACAGAGCCCAGTAGAGCCCGACAGAGCCCGACAGAGCCCGACAGAGCCCGACAGGGCGCGACAGGGCCCGACAGGTCCCAGTAGAGCCCGACAGAGCCCGACAGAGCCCGACAGAGCCCGACAGAGCCCGACAGGGCCCGACAGGGCCCGACAGAGCCCGACAGGGCCCGACAGAGCCCGACAGGGCCCGACAGGGTACGACAGAGCCCGACAGGGCCCGACAGGGCCCAGTAGAGCCCGACAGAGCCCGACAGAGCCCGACAGAGCCCGACAGGGCCCGACAGGGCCCAGTAGAGCCCGACAGAGCCCGACAGAGCCCGACAGAGCCCGACAGAGCCGACAGGCCCGACAGAGCCCGACAGAGCCCGACAGGGCCCGACAGAGCCCGACAGAGCCCGACAGGGCCCAGTAGAGCCCGACAGAGCCCGACAGAGCCCGACAGAACCCGACAGGGCCCAGTAGAGCCCGACAGAGCCCGACAGGGCCCGACAGAGCCCGACAGAGCCCGACAGAGCCCGACAGCGCCCGACAGGGCCCAGTAGAGCCCGACAGAGCCCGACAGAGCCCGACAGAGCCCGACAGGGCCCGACAGAGCCCGACAGAGCCCGACAGGGCCCGACAGGGCCCAGTAGAGCCCGACAGAGCCCAACAGGGCCCGACAGAGCCCGACAGAGCCCGACAGAGCCCGACAGGGCCCAGTAGAGCCCGACAGAGCCCGACAGAGCCCGACAGAGCCCGACAGAGCCCGACCAGGGCCCGACAGAGCCCGACAGAGCCCGACAGGGCCCGACAGAGCCCGACAGAGCCCGACAGGGCCCGACAGAGCCCGACAGAGCCCGACAGGCCCAGTAGAGCCCGACAGAGACCGACAGAGCCCGCCAGAGCCCGACAGAGCCCAGTAGAGCCCGACAGAGCCCGACAGAGCCCGACAGAGGCCGACAGGGCCCGACAGAGGCCGACAGGGCCCGACAGGGCCCGACAGAGCCCGACAGGGCCCGACAGAGCCCGACAGAGCCCGACAGAGCCCAGTAGAGCCCGACAGAGCCCGACAGGGCCCGACAGAGCCCGACAGGGCCCAGTAGAGCCCGACAGAGCCCGATAGAGCCCGACAGGGCCCGACAGGGCCCGACAGGGCCCAGTAGAGCCCGACAGAGCCCGACAGAGCCCAGTAGAGCCCAGTAGAGCCCGACAGGGCCCGACAGAGCCCGACAGAGCCCGACAGAGCCCGACAGGGCCCGACAGGGCCCGACAGAGCCCGACAGGGCCCGACAGGGCCCGACAGGGCCCAGTAGAGCCCGAAAGAGCCCGACAGAGCCCAGTAGAGCCCATTAGAGCCCGACAGGACCCGACAGGGCCCGACAGGGCCCATTAGAGCCCGACAGAGCCCGACAGAGCCTGACAGAGCCCGACAGGGCCCGACAGGGCCCGACAGAGCCCGACAGAGCCCGACAGGGCCCAGTAGAGCCCGACAGGGCCCGACAGAGCCCGACAGAGCCCGACAGGGCCCGACAGAGCCCGACAGGGCCCGACAGAGCCCGACAGAGCCCGACAGGGCCCGACAGAGCCCGACAGGGCCCGACAGGGCGCAGTAGAGCCCGATAGAGCCCGACAGAGCCCGACAGGGCCAGACAGAGACCGACAGGGCCCGACAGAGCCCGACAGGGCCCAGTAGAGCCCGACAGAGCCCGATAGAGCCCGACAGGGCCCGACAGGGCCCAGTAGAGCCCGACAGAGCCCGACAGAGCCCGACAGAGCCCAGTAGAGCCCGACAGAGCCCGACAGAGCCCGACAGAGCCCGACAGGGCCCGACAGGGCCCGACAGGGCCCAGTAGAGCCCGAAAGAGCCCGACAGAGCCCAGTAGAGCCCAGTAGAGCCCGACAGGGCCCGACAGGGCCCGACAGGGCCCATTAGAGCCCGACAGAGCCCGACAGAGCCTGACAGAGCCCGACAGGGCCCGACAGGGCCCGACAGAGTCCGACAGAGCCCGACAGGGCCCAGTAGAGCCCGACAGAGCCCGACAGAGCCCGACGGGGCCCGACAGGGCCCGACAGGGCCCGACAGGGCCCAGTAGAGCCCGACAGAGCCCGACAGAGCCCGACCGAGCCCGACAGGGCCCGACAGAGCCCGACAGAGCCCGACAGGGCCCGACAGGGCCCGACAGAGCCCGACAGGGCCCGATAGAGCCCGACAGGGCCCGACAGAGCCCGACAGAGCCCGACAGGGCACGACAGAGCCCGACAGAGCGCGACAGGGCCCGACAGAGACCGACAGAGCCCGACAGGGCCCAGTAGAGCCCGACAGGGCCCGACAGAGCCCGACAGAGCCCGACAGGGCACGACAGAGCCCGACAGAGCGCGACAGAGCCCGACAGAGCCCGACAGGGCCCAGTAGAGCCCGACAGAGCTCAGTAGAGCCCAGTAGAGCCCGACAGAGCCCGACAGAGCCCGACAGAGCCCGACAGAGCCCGACAGGGCCCGACAGAGCCCGACAGGGCCCAGTAGAGCCCGACAGAGCCCGACAAAGCCCGACAGAGCCCGACAGAGCCCAGTAGAGCCCGACAGAGCCCGACAGAGCCTGACAGGGCCCGACAGAGCCCGACAGGGCCCAGTAGAGCCCGACAGAGCCCGACAGAGCCCGACAGAACCCGACAGGGCCCAGTAGAGCCCAGTAGAGCCCGACAGAGCCCGACAAAGCCCGACAGAGCCCGACAGAGCCCAGTAGAGCCCGACAGAGCCCGACAGAGCCCAGTAGAGCCCGACAGAGCCGAGAGGGCCCGACAGAGCCCGACAGAGCCCGACAGAGCCCGACAGGGCCCGACAGAGCCCGACAGAACCCGACAGGGCCCAGTAGAGCCCGACAGAGCCCGACAGAGCCCGACAGAGCCCGAAAGGGCCCGACAGAGCCCGACAGAGCCCGACAGCGCCCGACAGGGCCCAGTAGAGCCCGACAGAGCCCGACAGAGCCCGACAGAGCCCGACAGAGCCCGACAGAGCCCGACAGAGCACGACAGGCCGGCCCAGTAGAGCCCGACAGAGCCCGACAGAGCCCGACAGAGCCCGACAGAGCCCAGTAGAGCCCGACAGAGCCCGACAGAGCCCGACAGAGCCCGACAGGGCCCGACAGGGCGCGACAGGGCCCAACAGGGCCCGACAGAGCCCGACAGGGCCCGACAGAGCCCGACAGGGCCCAGTAGAGCCCGACAGGGCCCGACAGGGCCCGACAGGGCCCAGTAGAGCCCGACAGAGCCCGACAGGGCCCGACAGGGCCCGACAGGGCCCAGTAGAGCCCGAAAGAGCCCGACAGAGCCCAGTAGAGCCCAGTAGAGCCCGACAGAGCCCGACAGAGCCCGACAGAGCCCGACAGGGCCCGACAGAGCCCGACAGAGCCCGACAGGGCCCGACAGGGCCCGACAGGGCCCATTAGAGCCCGACAGAGCCCGACAGAGCCTGACAGAGCCCGACAGGGCCCGACAGGGCCCGACAGAGTCCGACAGAGCCCGACAGGGCCCAGTAGAGCCCGACAGAGCCCGACAGAGCCCGACAGGGCCCGACAGGGCCCGACAGGGCCCGACAGAGCCCGACAGGGCCCGACAGGGCCCGACAGGGCCCGACAGGGCCCAGTAGAGCCCGACAGAGCCCGACAGAGCCCCACCGAGCCCGACAGGGCCCGACAGAGCCCGACAGAGCCCGACAGGGCCCGACAGGGCCCGACAGAGCCCGACAGGGCCCGACAGGGCCCGACAGAGCCCGACAGGGCACGACAGAGCCCGACAGAGCCCGACAGGGCCCGACAGAGCCCGACAGAGCCCGACAGAGCCCGACAGGGCCCAGTAGAGCCCGACAGAGCCCAGTAGAGCCCAGTAGAGCCCGACAGAGCCCGACAGAGCCCGACAGAGCCCGACAGGGCCTGACAGGGCCCGACAGGGCCTGACAGGGCCCGACAGGGCCCAGTAGAGCCCGACAGAGCCCGACAGGGCCCGACAGAGCCCGACAGAGCCCGACAGGGCCCGACAGAGCCCGACAGGGCCCAGTAGAGCCCGACAGAGCCCGACAGAACCCGACAGAGCCCGACAGGGCCCGACAGAGCCCGACAGGGCCCGACAGAGCCCAGTAGAGCCCGACAGAGCCCGACAGAGCCCGACAGAGCCCGACAGGGCCCGACAGAGCCCGACAGAGCCCGACAGGGCCCAGTAGAGCCCGACAGAGCCCGACAGAGCCCGACAGAGCCCGACAGATCCCAGTAGAGCCCGACAGAGACCGACAGAGCCCGACAGGGCCCGACAGGGCCCGACAGAGCCCGACAGAGCCCGACAGAGCCCGACAGGGCCCGACAGAGCCCGACAGGGCCCGATAGAGCCCGACAGGGCCCGACAGAGCCCGACAGAGCCCGACAGGGCACGACAGAGCCCGACAGAGCGCGACAGGGCCCGACAGAGCCCGACAGAGCCCGACAGAGCCCGACAGGGCCCAGTAGAGCCCGACAGAGCTCAGTAGAGCCCAGTAGAGCCCGACAGAGCCCGACAGAGCTTGACAGAGCCCGACAGAGCCCGACAGAGCCCGACAGGGCCCGACAGAGCCCGACAGGGCCCAGTAGAGCCCGACAGAGCCCGACAAAGCCCGACAGAGCCCGACAGAGCCCAGTAGAGCCCGACAGAGCCCGACAGAGCCTGACAGGGCCCGACAGAGCCCGACAGAGCCCAGTAGAGCCCGACAGAGCCCGACAGAGCCCGACAGAACCCGACAGGGCCCAGTAGAGCCCGACAGAGCCCGACAGAGCCCGTCAGGGCCCGACAGGGCCCAACAGGGCCCAGTAGAGCCCGACAGAGCCCGACAGAGCCCAGTAGAGCCCGACAGAGCCGAGAGGGCCCGACAGAGCCCGACAGAGCCCGACAGAGCCCGACAGGGCCCGACAGGGCCCGACAGAGCCCGAAAGAGCCCGACAGAACCCGACAGGGCCCAGTAGAGCCCGACAGAGCCCGACAGAGCCCGACAGAGCCCGAAAGGGCCCGACAGAGCCCGACAGAGCCCGACAGCGCCCGACAGGGCCCAGTAGAGCCCGACAGAGCCCGACAGAGCCCGACAGAGCCCGACAGAGCCCGACAGGGCCCAGTAGAGCCCGACAGAGCCCAACAGGGCCCGACAGAGCCCGACAGAGCCCGACAGAGCCCGACAGAGCCCGACAGGGCCCGACAGGGCCCAGTAGAGCCCGACAGAGCCCGACAGAGCCCGACAGAGCCCGACAGGGCCCGACAGGGCCCGACAGAGCCCGACAGGGCCCGACAGAGCCCGACAGGGCCCAGTAGAGCCCGACAGAGCCCGACAGAGCCCGACAGAGCCCGACAGAGCCCGACAGAGCCCGACAGGGCCCGACAGGGCCCGACAGAGCCCGACAGGGCCCAACAGGGCCCGACAGAGCCCGACAGAGCCCGACAGGGCCCGACAGGGCCCAGTAGAGCCCGACAGAGCCCGATAGAGCCCGACAGGGCCCGACAGGGCCCAGTAGAGCCCGACAGAGCCCGACAGAGCCCAGTAGAGCCCAGTAGAGCCCGACAGAGCCCGACAGAGCCCGACAGAGCCCGACAGGGCCCGACAGAGCCCGACAGAGCCCGACAGGGCCCGACAGGGACCGACAGGGCCCAGTAGAGCCCGAAAGAGCCCGACAGAGCCCATTAGAGCCCAGTAGAGCCCGACAGGGCCCGACAGGGCCCGACAGGGCCCATTAGAGCCCGACAGAGCCCGACAGAGCCTGACAGAGCCCGACAGGGCCCGACAGGGCCCGACAGAGTCCGACAGAGCCCGACAGGGCCCAGTAGAGCCCGACAGAGCCCGACAGAGCCCGACAGGGCCCGACAGGGCCCGACAGGGCCCGACAGAGCCCGACAGGGCCCGACAGGGCCCAGTAGAGCCCGACAGAGCCCGACAGAGCCCGACCGAGCCCGACAGGGCCCGACAGAGCCCGACAGAGCCCGACAGGGCCCGACAGGGCCCGACAGGGCCCGACAGGGCCCGATAGAGCCCGACAGGGCCCGACAGGGCCCGACAGAGCCCGACAGAGCCCGACAGGGCACGACAGAGCCCGACAGAGCCCGACAGGGCCCGACAGAGCCTGACAGAGCCCGACAGAGCCCGACAGGGCCCAGTAGAGCCCGACAGAGCCCAGTAGAGCCCAGTAGAGCCTGACAGAGCCCGACAGAGCCCGACAGAGCCCGACAGGGCCCGACAGGGCCCGACAGGGCCTGACAGGGCCCGACAGGGCCCAGTAGAGCCCGACAGAGCCCGACAGGGCCCGACAGAGCCCGACAGAGCCCGACAGGGCCCGACAGAGCCCGACAGGGCCCAGTAGAGCCCGACAGAGCCCGACAGAACCCGACAGAGCCCGACAGGGCCCGACAGAGCCCGACAGGGCCCGACAGAGCCCAGTAGAGCCCGACAGAGCCCGACAGAGCCCGACAGAGCCCGACAGAGCCCGACAGAGCCCGACAGGGCCCGACAGAGCCCGACAGAGCCCGACAGGGCCCAGTAGAGCCCGACAGAGCCCGACAGAGCCCGACAGAGCCCGACAGATCCCAGTAGAGCCCGACAGAGCCCGACAGAGCCCGACAGGGCCCGACAGGGCCCGACAGAGCCCGACAGAGCCCGTCAGGGCCCGACAGGGCCCGACAGGGCCCAGTAGAGCCCGACAGAGCCCGACAGAGCCCGATAGAGCCCGACAGGGCCCGACAGAGCCCGACAGGGCCCGACAGGGCCCGACAGGGCCCGACAGAGCCCAGTAGAGCCCGACAGAGCCCGACAGAGCCCGACAGAGCCCGACAGGGCGCGACAGGGCCCGACAGGTCCCAGTAGAGCCCGACAGAGCCCGACAGAGCCCGACAGAGCCCGGACAGAGCCCGACAGAGCCCGACAGGGCCCGACAGGGCCCGACAGAGCCCGACAGGGCCCGACAGAGCCCGACAGGGCCCGACAGGGTACGACAGAGCCCGACAGGGCCCGACAGGGCCCAGTAGAGCCCGACAGAGCCCGACAGAGCCCGACAGAGCCCGACAGGGCCCGACAGGGCCCAGTAGAGCCCGACAGAGCCCGACAGAGCCCGACAGAGCCCAGTAGAGCCCAGTAGAGCCCGACAGAGCCCGACAGAGCCCGACAGAGCCCGACAGAGCCCGACAGGGCCCGACAGAGCCCGACAGAGCCCGACAGAGCCCGACAGGGCCCGACAGAGCCCGACAGAGCCCGACAGAGCCCGACAGGGCCCAGTAGAGCCCGACAGAGCCCGACAGAGCCCGACAGAACCCGACAGGGCCCAGTAGAGCCCGACAGAGCCCGACAGGGCCCGACAGAGCCCGACAGAGCCCGACAGAGCCCGACAGCGCCCGACAGGGCCCAGTAGAGCCCGACAGAGCCCGACAGAGCCCGACAGAGCCCGACAGGGCCCGACAGAGCCCGACAGAGCCCGACAGGGCCCGACAGGGCCCAGGGCCCAGTAGAGCCCGACAGAGCCCAACAGGGCCCGACAGAGCCCGACAGAGCCCGACAGAGCCCGACAGGGCCCAGTAGAGCCCGACAGAGCCCGACAGAGCCCGACAGAGCCCGACAGGGCCCGACAGAGCCCGACAGAGCCCGACAGGGCCCGACAGAGCCCGACAGAGCCCGACAGGGCCCGACAGAGCCCGACAGAGCCCGACAGGGCCCAGTAGAGCCCGACAGAGACCGACAGAGCCCGCCAGAGCCCGACAGAGCCCAGTAGAGCCCGACAGAGCCCGACAGAGCCCGACAGAGGCCGACAGGGCCCGACAGAGGCCGACAGGGCCCGACAGGGCCCGACAGAGCCCGACAGGGCCCGACAGAGCCCGACAGAGCCCGACAGAGCCCAGTAGAGCCCGACAGAGCCCGACAGGGCCCGACAGAGCCCGACAGGGCCCAGTAGAGCCCGACAGAGCCCGATAGAGCCCGACAGGGCCCGACAGGGCCCGACAGGGCCCAGTAGAGCCCGACAGAGCCCGACAGAGCCCAGTAGAGCCCAGTAGAGCCCGACAGGGCCCGACAGAGCCCGACAGAGCCCGACAGAGCCCGACAGGGCCCGACAGGGCCCGACAGAGCCCGACAGGCCGCGGGCCCGACAGGGCCCGACAGGGCCCAGTAGAGCCCGAAAGAGCCCGACAGAGCCCAGTAGAGCCCATTAGAGCCCGACAGGACCCGACAGGGCCCGACAGGGCCCATTAGAGCCCGACAGAGCCCGACAGAGCCTGACAGAGCCCGACAGGGCCCGACAGGGCCCGACAGAGCCCGACAGAGCCCGACAGGGCCCAGTAGAGCCCGACAGGGCCCGACAGAGCCCGACAGAGCCCGACAGGGCCCGACAGAGCCCGACAGGGCCCGACAGGGCGCAGTAGAGCCCGATAGAGCCCGACAGAGCCCGACAGAGCCCGACAGGGCCCGACAGAGCCCGACAGAGCCCGACAGGGCCCGACAGGGCCAGACAGAGACCGACAGGGCCCGATAGAGCCCGACAGGGCCCGACAGAGCCCGACAGGGCCCGACAGGGCACGACAGAGCCCGACAGAGCCCGACAGGGCCCGACAGAGCCCGACAGAGCCCGACAGAGCCCGACAGGGCCCAGTAGAGCCCGACAGAGCCCAGTAGAGCCCAGTAGAGCCCGACAGAGCCCGACAGAGCCCGACAGAGCCCGACAGGGCCCGACAGGGCCCGACAGAGCCCGACAGAGCCCGACAGGGCCCAGTAGAACCCGACAGAGCCCGACAGAGCCCGACAGAGCCCGACAGAGCCCGACAGAGCCCGACAGGGCTCGACAGGGCCCGACAGAGCCCGACAGGGCCCGACAGAGCCCGACAGAGCCCGACAGAGCCCGACAGGGCCCGACAGGGCACGACAGAGCACGACAGGGCCCGACAGAGCCCGACAGGGCCCGACAGGGCACGACAGAGCCCGACAGGGCCCGACAGGGCCCAGTAGAGCCCGACAGAGCCCGACAGGGCCCGACAGAGCCCGACAGGGCCCCACAGAGCCCGACAGAGCCCGACAGAGCCCGACAGGGCCCAGTAGAGCCCGACAGAGCCCGACAGAGCCCGACAGAGCCCGACAGAGCCCGACAGGGACCGACAGAGCCCGACAGAGCCCGACAGGTCCCGACAGGGCCCGACAGAGCCCGACAGAGCCCGACAGGGCCCGACAGGGCCCGACAGAGCCCGACAGAGCCCGACAGGGCCCAGTAGAGCCCGACAGAGCCCAGTAGAGCCCGACAGAGCCCGACAGAGCCCGACAGGGCCCGACAGAGCCCGACAGAGCCCGACAGGGCCCAGTAGAGCCCGACAGAGCCCAGTAGAGCCCAGTAGAGCCCGACAGAGCCCAGTAGAGCCCGACAGAGCCCGACAGGGCCCGACAGGGCCCGACAGGGCCCAGTAGAGCCCGAAAGAGCCCGACAGAGCCCAGTAGAGCCCAGTAGAGCCCGACAGGGCCCGACAGAGCCCGACAGAGCCCGACAGAGCCCGACAGAGCCCGACAGGGCCCAGTAGAGCCCGACAGAGCCCAGTAGAGCCCAGTAGAGCCCGACAGAGCCCAGTAGAGCCCGACAGAGCCCGACAGAGCCCGACAGAACCCGACAGGGCCCAGTAGAGCCCGACAGAGCCCGACAGAGCCCGTCAGGGCCCGACAGGGCCCGACAGGGCCCAGTAGAGCCCGACAGAGCCCGACAGAGCCCAGTAGAGCCCGACAGAGCCGAGAGGGCCCGACAGAGCCCGACAGAGCCCGACAGAGCCCGACAGGGCCCGACAGAGCCCGACAGAACCCGACAGGGCCCAGTAGAGCCCGACAGAGCCCGACAGAGCCCGACAGAGCCCGACAGGGCCCGACAGAGCCCGACAGGGCCCGACAGGCCCCAGTAGAGCCCGACAGAGCCCGACAGAGCCCGACAGAGCCCGACAGGGCCCGACAGAGCCCGACAGAGCACGACAGGGCCCAGTAGAGCCCGACAGAGCCCAACAGGGCCCGACAGAGCCCGACAGGGCCCGACAGAGCCCGACAGAGCACGACAGGGCCCAGTAGCAGAGCCCGACAGAGCCCGACAGGGCCCAGTAGAGCCCGACAGAGCCCGACAGGGCCCGACAGAGCCCGACAGGGCCCAACAGGGCCCGACAGAGCCCGACAGAGCCCGACAGGGCCCGACAGAGCCCGACAGGGCCAGTAGAGCCCGACAGAGCCCGATAGAGCCCGACAGGGCCCGACAGGGCCCGACAGGGCCCCAGTAGAGCCCGAAAGAGCCCGACAGAGCCCAGTAGAGCCCAGTAGAGCCCGACAGGGCCCGACAGGGCCCGACAGGGCCCATTAGAGCCCGACAGAGCCCGACAGAGCCTGACAGAGCCCGACAGGGCCCGACAGGGCCCGACAGAGTCCGACAGAGCCGACAGGGCCCAGTAGAGCCCGACAGAGCCGACAGAGCCGACCGAGC